>NC_140954.1:9631411-9873911 GCF_014529385.1 Adiantum capillus-veneris
GAAACTTGGGTCATTGATAGAGGAAGTGGGTTCTGTGGGTTCTTTAGATTCGTTAGATTCAAGCTTAGTACATGTTCTTTTTATGTGACTCTTGATGTGACAATGATAACAACGACCTTCCTTAAAATAAATGCTTTGCTCTTCTGACGTGATGTATCCTCCTAAAATTACTTTTTCTGCCTTTTCATATGGAGTGAGCTTAGGTGTAGCAATTGTGTTAGCTTTACCCTTACATTCATTTGGAGAATTCTTTTCTGAGAGACTAGAGGAAGATTGGTTAGAAGAGTTACCATTCTTACCATTCTTATCGTTCTGAGAAGTTTGAGTGGTACTTGGAGAAGTCTTGTTTTCCTTAGGCTTTCCTTTGTTGTGCTTCATCTCTTATGCGAGAGCAATCGCTACCACCTTGTTGAGATCGATTGGGTCGAGGACTTCAACATCAAACCTGATATAGTCGTCCAACCCAAAAATGAAAACCTCCTTGC
The DNA here is from genome assembly GCF_014529385.1 of Adiantum capillus-veneris. Lineage (NCBI taxonomy): Eukaryota > Viridiplantae > Streptophyta > Polypodiopsida > Polypodiales > Pteridaceae > Adiantum > Adiantum capillus-veneris. The sequence continues at coordinate 9,631,897 of NC_140954.1, forward strand.
GCTTATCATCCGATTTGCGTGATTGGGTGTTGAGCTGCAAAACACGATTAGAGAAAAACATAACTGGCATACCATTTTGCTTGAGGCTGCGCCAATCGTCTTTCAACCGTGCTAGGTAGTGGGGTGGCATAAACCGCGCCTTGAGCTTGTCTTGGAAGTCGGCCCAATTGAAAGAAAGGGGCGCGTCTTCCTTGGCTTCCTCTAGATGCGCGGTCAACTGTGCCTCTTGCCATACATGGTACCAATTAATGGCATTATCGACAAGGTACATGGCTATCGTCAAAACCTTGCTATTCCCTGTCTTCTTAGTTGTCCTAAAATAAGCATTCAATTGATGTAACTAAGAATGAATAACAGTAGCATCCATCTTACCATCATATTTACCGAACGTGATCTTCTCTGTGACGGGGTTGTTGGAGTCCGAATCTCGGCCGAATCTCGGCTTGCACCACTTGATGAACTACCAACATCTTTGGTCGGCTCGGACTTCGAGGTGAGCACATGTCAGACCAACTATTGCATGCGTTGGTCTCAGCACGTCATGCTCTAACTCCAAGGCCGTGCTTCTTTCTTCGCGCTCGCGATCCAAGATTACCTTTCTTTCTTTGCGTGCTTCACACTCGTGCTCCAAGGCAACGCGATTCGCTTCTTGTTGTAACATCATGTCCATCATCGACATGACCAAAGCCTCCACCGGATTTGGTACAATCCTTGGCGTAGATGGGGAAGGGGGGGAAAAACCTCCTGGTGGGGAAAATTCTTCTTCACCTTCTTCATGCTCATCACCTTCATGCAAAGTATCCATTCCGCTTTGGGTGATGACCATACACTGAGATCGTTGGTTCTTAAGTTCACGAGGAACTTGGGTTCTTGTGGGTCTTGGGTTCTTGAGTTCTTGAGGTTCTTGAGGGTCTTGAGGTTCTTCTTTAGTTTGCAATCTGTGTTAGAAAAGGATCTTCTCTTCACCCGAGCTCTTCTCTTTCCCGCGGGCGCACCCCTTGACGGCCTTGCGCTCACATCAAGGTTGTTTTTTTCCACCTCACGTTGATTGGCCGGCCGCTAAGTGCATGGTTCGCTCTCAGTGAGTGAAAAGAGAAACAAGGGGAGGCTAGACAAGTCCTTCTTTCTTGGGTTTCCTGTCACTCTTCAAAAACACGATTAGGAATCGATACGTCCAAGAGGACTTGGGTTACGTGCGACCGTAACAAGCAAAAGAAAATTATGTGGTTCTTCCCTTGAGTGATACAGAACACTACCAAAGCTCTGATACCAATGTAAGGTGCAGCGGAAGTGAATGTTGAACTTTGCTCAAAATGAGTGCTCCGAACTTTGTGCTCAAGGTTCCTTTTACTTACGGAAGGAAGAGCCTTCCATTCCTTTAGTGAGAGAGTACAAATAATCACAATCAAATTGGCAAACACTGTGAATGAAGGTGTTGAGATTGAGAGATAGAGAGAGAAGAATATGACACCAAAATGTTGTCAAACCCTCCTCCGAAGGCCCCACTCTCTATGGCAAGAGCGGTCTACTATTGATTGTACAAATGTCTACAATACAATGGACTTTTCGACGATGTCGATGACGACGAGACGGAAAAACGCTAAGAGTTGAAATGTGCAAATCTTGTATCTGCTGAATTCTAACTTTATGTCGGTGACGATGGCGATGACGACGAGGTGACGACCACACGTTGAAAACGCAGATACTAAAATCTGTGTTTTCCAGACTGAAACTGTAAACCTTGGTTGATCTAACCGTGCGGCGAGGATCTGCTGGGGGAAGGTGAAATTTGCAAGGTTCGGGACTTCCATTTCGGAGTCTGATTGCTGCAAACTGAAAACGCTGATGCTTCTGGGGGTTCTATCGTGAAGGAACTGCAAACCGCTGGGTTGATGTGTTGATTCCAAAAACGTTAGGCCCCTTGCTATCCTGATGCAAAAATGATAGGTGAATTGCTGTGCTCTGTTGGCACCAGGTTGATCTACAAGTTGCAAAATGATGGGTTGATCTGCAATTGCATAAAAACGCTGGTTCTTGTTGATGGTTGAAAATGCTAGGTTGACTGCCGTGGATCTTGCTTGAGAAGGTGCACTGTTGGACACAGGTCCCTGCTGCCTCTTTTGCCGGAAAGTGCAAGTGCTAGGTTTCCCAACAAAAGTCACTTAAAAATAATAAGTGAAAAATGGCTAAAATAGGAAAAATAGGTCTATGCACTGTAAAAATGCTCCTGATGTGTTCTGAATGTAATCTGATGACCATGGTGTGTGCAACCAGAGGATATGTATCTATTCTAAGTGTCTGGACATGCACGGTCTGCGAACAAACTCACAAAAGTATCAAAACACTTCCTAATTTAGGTTGACTGTTTTGAATTGAACCCTTGCCATGCAGTAGCTTGTCCACGTACACATAGGGTTAGATGTGCACGTGACAACGAGCCCTACTTGTAAGGACAGGAGAGAGAACACACACACTCACACTCAAGAGCCACCCTTTCCACAAGAGGCATAAAGGACACATGTCAGGCCCCTAGTTATGTTGCCCCGTAGTGTGCCTGGATACTATTGCATGGCCTATAGGGAGGACCAATGAGAATTTAGATTCAATTAAATAATTAATTAAATTCTCTCTCCCAGAGGGGGAAAGGAGTACACTTGTCCAAATGCTACCCGTATTGCTTGTTATGACCAAAGCCTATGATTCGCTAGCCCTAGGCTTGAGCCAATGGGCTTGAAGCTAGAGTAATAGGAAAATTTTGATCCCTCTCTCTCTCTCTCTCTCTCTCTCTCTCTCTCGTAGCACACCAGCCACACGCACATCTCTCATTGTGTGTTGTGCACACAAGCCATCTCCTTCTCCAAGCTTCAGAAGTAGAGAGCCTACACCAACACCTCTTGGCTATGGAATACAAATCCAACCAAGAGTCAAGCTTCAAAGCAATGCTTATCATCTTCTTCATCTCCATTACTATGCTATGCTATGCTATAATAAGAGTAATGATATGTGAGGAGACCACTTCTTCTCGTATGCTGTATACATATTCTTCCTCTTCACTTTCCTCCCTCCGTGCTATCTCTCTTCACCTTTGAAGGTGTTTGAGGTCTTGGAATTGAGGCCGGGGGCAAGTTTATGCTATTACAAGTAAGTTTAATTGTTTTTTTGGGCATAATATTTGCGCATGAAGCTTTTCGTCTTCATGGCGTCAACAAGGTCTTAAGGAACACAGAGAATGTATTGTACAAAGTTTTTCTTTATGGTAGAACATATAATACAGAAGCCTTTGAAGAGGGGACCGACTCCAAGTAGATCTGGTCCTCAACTGTTGTCAATTCCTCTAATTCTCTCTCTTTTACAAGTATTGTTCATGCCAAGATAACTAGGTGTCATGTTATATTGCTATCTCTAATCAAACACTCCTTCTATATCTTCATTAAGAATTTTCTTAATGAAATGCTCACTAATGTCATTTTTAATTTCACTACAATCAAGGTTATTAGCTTAACTCCGGTCCATTTGGTATCAAAACTATTGGTTCCTCTTTTCTTACTTAAGAGGAGAGGTCCTTAAAGATTTTCATAAGAGGGTTCTAAGCTATCAAAGAATAAGTTAGCATACACCTAAATTTTGTTAGCATGGCTGACAATAATAAAGAGAGTAGACTGAATACTGATGACTTTGATTTTGCACATGAAAGTGCTACTAATGATGCCCCTATGCTTTTGGATTATATTATCACCAGGCTACAACAAGCCATGGGCAACCCCGCTCTACAAGGTGAAGTTGCCCAACAACTTCGCACCCCTGGGATTCTCTAAACTCCCTAAGAAGAGAGAGTACTTAGGAAGATTCTCGGTGAGACTTTCAAAAGAAGACTTTCTTTGATGAGAGAAGAGGAGAAACCCTATTAAAGAGAAAGAAGTGAATCTCCAAACCCTTCGGAAGATGTGGCTCCACGACGACGGGGGTCATGAAGATCTCCAACTCCTTCTAAGAGGAAAATATCACCGCATAGTCCTTCTCCTTGCAATTCCAAGAAGGAAGAGAGGAATCAAAGGAAGAAAAAGGAGAGAAAGAGGTCATGCTCTTCTCCATTTTCATCATCTTCTTCTTCGGAAAGAAAGAGGACACCCTCTTCTTCATCATCATCACCTTCCTCTTCTGCCGATGAAAGTAGCGGCTTATCCTATAAAGAGCCTAGAAGGAGAGGGCATCAGAAGTCTTATGGTGCTTGGAAAAGGTCCAGCAAGCTCTAGAAGTTCAAGTAGGGAGGAAAGAACATCTCTTTTCTCACCTATGATGGCACCTTTGGTGCTACGAACAAAGTCGTGGCCTTTATCCAACAATTTGATGCGGCCTTTGGAGATGAGGGCTTCATGGAGTCCTCTAAGCTATGACATGTAGTTATGCATTTTCAAAAGTCCGCAAGACAATGGTGGGCTAGTCACGAGCTAATGGTGAAGCTCCAAGGATGCAAAAAGCCCTAAGAGCTTCCATAATGAAGCAGTTTCTTACCGAATGGCGAAGTTTGAAGGTGTCTCCCTACGAGTCTATCCACAAGTATATGGACAAGTTTTGAGATTTGCATCTCAAAGCCACTGTCTACAAAAAGATAGACTTTGGAGAAAAAAAACAACAATTTTGTGATGGGCTATCTGAAGACATGGCCAAATATGTCAATTCTCAAAGACCTAGGACCATCTCTGCAGTCATACAACATACTATGGTTGCTTCACGGATCAATTTCCAACAAGGGGCTAAGAGAAATTTTAAGCCCATGGAAACTAAAGACCGAAATGAGCTTAAAGAGAAGAACAATGCTCAAAATTCTTCTAAAGGAAACTCTGGCAACAACAAGCAAAAAGATAAGGAGAAAGGAGTTTACAAAGGTAAGAATAGACTCTCCCCTGAAGAGCTAGAGCGTTTTGCAAAGACATGGCTATTGCACTTGCCCTCAAAGAAATGCACAATGAGACACCTAGAGCTTCTATGATTGAAACTCCAAAAGGGGCCGCTCATTGCAAAGGATCTTCCCTTTGCTATGGTTGGGGAAAGGTAAGAGAGCATGATGCCTTTATCCTTTTTGACGCTGGCTCAACTCACTTTATATCAACAGAGTTGGCTACCAAGTTAGGCATACAAGCTTTTGAGATGGGAGACACTGTGAATGTCGATGGGGCTTTCAAGGGACAAAACACCTATGTTACTCCTTTGATCGGGAAATTGAGGCTTCACGTCCAAAGCTACATTGACAAAGAGGATTTTTTCATCTCCCCTCTCCAACATGAGGATGTTATCCTCGGAGCACCATGAAGTTCCTTGAAAGGAGAATATATTTCAAGTACAAGGAAAAGAACATGTACATAAATGCTAATGAGTCGGGTAACACCATACCCCTTGTAAATATGCCTACTTTTGATAAGTAAACGAAAAGCTCAATTTCCGCGTACATTGATTTTTGTTAAGGAATCTCTAAACGATCCTAATGTTTTACTAGTTAAAAATGGTTGCAATCAAGAGGAATAAGAGTTGTCTAATTTCCTGAGAAAATTCCAAGATGTTTTTATTGATGATATCCCTAGAGAGTTACCTCCAAAACGAGGGGATGACGATCATGCAATAGAGCTTCTACCTGGAAGCTCACCGCCTAATAAGCCTCCTTATCAAGTTTCTCAAGCTCAACAAGAGGAGATCATGAGGCAAGTTCATGAACTGGTAGAAAAGGGGATTGTAAGGCCTAGCTCTTCACCATTTTGTTCACCAGTCCTCTTAGTTCAAAAGAAAGACGGCACATATTGTATGTGTGTGGACTATAGGACACTAAATAGAATCACTATCAAAAATAGATTTCACGTGCCACGAGTTGAAGATCTATTTGATAAATTACAAGGGTCTACCTACCTCAGTAGGATTGACCTTAAAAGTGGCTATCATCAGATAAGGGTAGTCAATGAAGATATCCTAAAGACCGCTTTTTGCACAACATTTTGTCTTTATGAATATCTTGTCATGCCTTTTGACTTGACAAATTCTCCAGCCACATTCAACTGCTTAATGGAGAAAATATTTAGGTCCTGCCACAAGTATACTGGAGTATTCTTTGATGATATCATCATCTACTCCAATTCTCTCGAGGAGCATAAGCAACACCTCCAGATAATCTTTCAAGTTCCGAGAGAGAATAAACTTTTCATTAATAAAAAGAAAAGTGAATTTTTCCTAAAAGAGATTCAATACTTAGGTCACATTATCTCTCAAGATGGCATCCAAATGGATCCATCAAAGCTAGAGGTAATAAAACGATGGCCTAATCCAAGGAATCTACACGAGCTACGAAGCTTTATTGATATGTGTGCATACTATAGATGAAGAAATTGTGAATAATAGCAGGACCATTACATGACTTAACGAAAAAGAACGTTAGGTATATATGGACCGCAAAAGAGAAAAATGCTTTTGACAAGCTCAAAGAGAAGCTTATCTCTCAACCTGTGTTTACAATACCGGATCTCTCAAATCCATTTGATAGGCTATGTGTTACTCACTTTGTGAGAAAGTAATGTACGAATCCCATGCTCCTTCTTATGCAGGGCATAGAGGGATCCAACCTACTCTTCTAGAAGTAGAGCCCTACTTCTATTGGCTCACTATGAAAGTAGACATACAAGAGTATGTTTCAAAATGTGTCGTGTGCCAAAAGACGAAGTACGATAGAGGGAAGCAAATTGGATTGCTTCAGCCAGTGTCAATTCCTAATTCACCATGGGAGAGCATATCCATGGATTTTATCTTTGGATTGCCCAAGTCTATTCATGGGAGTATATGAATATGGACAATAGTCGACAGGTTTAGTAAACAAGCACATTTTATACCTGTCAAATAGACTATTAAGGTATACCAAATGGCAGCCCTCTTCATATCTCAGGTTTTCAAATACCATGGCTTGCCAACATCAATAGTGTCACATAGAGATCCTAGAATGACTAGTAATTTTTGGAAGGGTCTCTTTGAGAAACTAGGCACAAGGTTAAATTTCTCTTTGGTCTATCACCCACAAAGGGATGGCCAAAGTGAGATAGCTAACCTTACGATCCTAGATCTACTAAAACCCTATGTCACGGAAGCAGATTAAGGCTCGCAATCGGAAAAGTACTTACCTCTTGTAGAGTATGCATACAATAACATCGTACACACTTCTATAGGGAAGGCAGCTTTTGAGGCCATAGAGGGAAGATCTAAAAGTACCTTGCTACTTAAGATACATGGAAAGATCTTCGCTTCTGATGAGTATAGCCAAGATCTAAAGAAACCTTTTCGAAAGATTAAAGAGGCGATATCCAGCTTACAACAAAGGCAAAAGGTTGCTGCTAATAAGCACATAAGAGCCTTAGCTTTTAAGAAAAATGATTGGATCTTGCTAAAATTTCCCAAGGCTCGTCTAAGGCAAACTATGGGCAACAATCCTACGGGCCACCAAAAGTATTATGCTAAATTAGCAAAAAGATACTACGGTCCTTTTCAAAATCTTAAGCTAATCAACGAGATGGCTTATCAATTAAAGTTGCCCAATCATTGGCTCATACACAATGCTTTCATGTGAGCCTACTCAAGCCTTACAACGGAGAGCCACCAATAGAACCCATGAATGAAGACCCTCTACAGATCGAGGATCAAGCAGAGGTACTTCAACCCAAATCCATCCTTTGACATGAAGACAAGGTGCTAAGACACGGTAAGATTATCCGACGGTATTTTATTAAGTTCAAAAAATTATCCTTTTGAAGACCCTCTACAGATCGAGGATCAAGCAGAGGTACTTCAACCCAAATCCATCCTTTGACATGAAGACAAGGTGCTAAGACACGGTAAGATTATCCGACGGTATTTTATTAAGTTCAAAAAATTATCCTTTTGAAGATGCCAGATGGATGCAAGGAACACAGCTTAAGGATAATATGAACCTTGTCAATGCTTACAATGCTACACTAGAGTAAGCAAATTAAATGCATTTTAAATGAACACTGTTTTTGTCTTATAAGACTCTCTCTTTTTCTTTTATTGTGCACAAATTTAAGAAGTATGCATGCTTAAAATCATGTTTGTGGCGACGACGTCTCCAAAACACCAACTAGAACTTGTCACTCTACTTTGGGAAGTATGATATGAACTAAAGAGCAGACATGCTTGCGGCACTGAGTCTCTCAAGCACCAAAAGGATTAGTCATCCATTTTGGAATGATGTCGTACGGTAGAAAGGGATCCTTTATCCGCTAGGAAATCCTGGACTAATGGAAGGCTGGCTACCTTCTCTACTTCATACTCGAGGACGACTATGATTTCAAGAGAGAGGTAATGTCATAAAATCTAATATCCACCTATCCCAAATGATTTTCTCATGTTGAGCTGATTATTTAATATGGGGAGATAAATGGGAACAAGAGTTAGGATACATATATGTGTTGCTAGACCTAGCAGGGGGAGGCAGGAGGAGGGATAATTATCTCTCAATAGGGGTCCAAAAGGAGATAGTTTACTAAAGAGAAATGTGCATATAATGGATCTTAAAAGACCTTAGGGTTAGCTTCATTAAAGACCTCCAAAGTGAAGTGTTAAAAGTCCTTAGACCTAGGACCTTTAGGTAAGACTATGGCCAACTTTAGGTACCTTAGACCTTAGGCAAGTTGAGGTGCTTATTGACTAAGGTGCTTGAGGTGCTTACTGACTAAGGTGCTTGAGGAGCTTGTTGACTAAGGTGATTGAGGTACTTCAAGTCAACAAGAAACCTACAAATGAGGGGGCGAGCCCCAATTGTAGGGAAAGGAGAGAGAACACACACACTCACACTCAAGTGCCACCCTTTCCACAAGAGGCATAAAGGACACATGTGAGGCCCCTAGTTATGTTGCCTTCATAGTGTGCGTAAATCCTATTGGATGGCCTATAGGGAGGACCAATGAGAATTTAGATTCAATTAAATAATTAATTAAGCTCTCTCTCTCAAAGGGGAGCCTATGCCAAATGCTATCCCTATTGCTTGTTATGACTAAAGCCTATGATTGGCTAGCCCTAGGCTTGAGCCAATGGGCTTGAAGCTAGAGTAGAAGGAGAATTTCGATCCCTCTCTCTCTCTCTCTCTCTCTCTCTCTCTCTCTCTCTCTCTCTCTCTCTCTCGTAGCACACGAGCCACACACACATCTCTCATTGTGTGTTGTGCACACAAGCCATCTCCTTCTCCAAGCTTCGGAAGTAGAGAGCTTACACCAACACCTCTTGGCTTTGGAGTGCAAATCCAACCAAGAGTCAAGCTTCAAAGGAATGCTTATCATCTTCTTCATCTCCATTACTATGCTATGCTATGCTATAAGAGTAATGATATGTGAGGAGACCACTTCTTTCTCGTATGCTACATCTTCTTCTCTTCACTTTCCTCCCTCCTTGCTATCTCTCTTCACCTTTGAAGGTGTCTCAGGTCTTGGAATAAAGGTCGGGGACAAGTTTATGTTAGGTAAACGTGGTGTGCCTCACCGTGCTTTGCCCGTGTCCGTCGGGAAGTGTCCGGCCGCCCACATTCATCTCCTTATTCTTTATACGTACAAAGAATAAGGAGCTCTCACTCAGATTTTCGCATGGTGCTCACATTGTGAGATTTGGGAGCTCCACCCACACCCTGCGTCGTGCTCTCTCTCTCTCTCTCTCTCTCTCTCTCTCTCTCTCTCTCTCTCTCTCTCTCTCTCTCTCTCTCTCTCTCTCTCTCTCCCCTTTGCACTCTCCGCGCACGCGTACCGTATCTTTGCATACTCACAACTGGTACCAGAGCTGGTTTCATTCCCGAAATCGTTTTCGCGCGCGCTCGCACTTTCAAGAGTGCAAACATGGTTTGGACTTCGACATCGGCAAATTCAGCTTTTTGAGAGCGTTTCCATCAGGTGTTCTAGCGTTTTATCCCCCTTTTGGAGCCATTCGAGCCATCAGAAACCTCATTCGAGATATGGTTCAGGAGTTGCATTTTTCAGCCCTCTTTTGGCAGTTTATGCTGTGTTTTTGGGTTGAAACGGAGGTTTTTGGCATATCTTTTACACCCGGACTCGGATACATGTGATCCAGGAGTTTACCTTGGGGTTTTGGCACGTTCTGGACGCGGTAGTCATATCAGAATTTTAAAATTCTGAGCGCTGAATTTTTTGCAGCAGTAGTTTATTGTGTGTCGAGGATTCCACACATGGTTTTCTCTCGGATGTGAGAGTGGTATTTGCTGCAAGTTTTCTCACAGGTGGGAGGATACAATGTATGCCTTAAGTGGTTTGATGCTCAGGGAGACTAATGTGATTGCATTTTGAGCTCGGCAATGTATGCCTCAAGCATGTTTTTTGACAGTCACAGGTAGAGCAGGTGTGTACTAGATTTGTAGGTGTTTGCAATGATGTATACAAAGTGTGGAGATTGGTGCATGCATTTGGAGTGCGGTTTGATGCGCTTTGGTTGCTCATGGTTTTGAGCTTGCAGTCACTTTGGTTACTGGTTTTGTAATTGTTTTGCTGACAAAACTCTGGCGAAATTTTCGTAGCAGTTTTATGCGCATCGTTGGTGCGATCGAGATTGTGATTGCTTGTAGCACTCAAGATTTGCATGCAGTGTTTTTCCTTTTGGGTGGTGCATCGCGAGCGTGTTTCGCTCTGCATTTTTGGTATTGAGCTATGAGTGCTCGGCCATTTGGAGCTTCCAGTTTTGACTTCAGACTACTTTGTGTCTTGGGATAACACATTGTCCACGTGTTTTCTAGTAGACGAGCATGCAGTTTTTCACGTGATGCCACGTCATGATTTGTTTTTCTCTTTCTCTAGTGGGAGACTTGGTTGTGTGCAGTTTGTTGATGGTTCAACATATGACATAGAGGGTGCTGGAGATGTATGTATGTCTTTACCTAGTGGTGCATTGTTTACGCCACAAGGTGTACGTTATGTACCAGGACTCATTCAGAGTCTCATTTCAGTGCGTCAGCTGCTGCTGCAGAGTATTGGACATTGTGTATTGCTTAGAGAGCGGTCATTTCAGATGCATAGGGGATCGCTGGTGATAGCCATAGGTGCTAAGAGTGGTTTGGTATAGCCTTTGCATATTTCTGACACACGAAGCGGTCTAGACTCTGTGTATTTGCAGCCATGTCTGGAGCAAGAGATGAGGCGTGTCTCTTTTGCGGATGTGCTGCATGGAGAGCAGGTTATGCATTTTTCTTGTGGTGACGTTCACATAGATAGTGGTATCTCTGGGGATGCATAGCTTAGTCACTCATCAGTTGAGATGAAATCAGTTGAGCCAGAGACCGATGCATTGTTCTATGATGCATCTGATACGTTTGAGGGTGACAATGTCCTTCAGACAACTGTGTGTGATTGCAGTGGTGCTGATTTTTCTGTTTTGCAATCATTCTTAGTACATATGACTTTGCCACATGATGCTGACATGGTGATGCATAGTCAGGTGGTTCTTGATGAGGATGCATATGGCACTGAGGTTGCTGATAGCGATAGGTTGGCACACATAGTGCATGTTTCATTGTCTTTCAGGTCTCTCATGTATGACCTTTTGGTCTTGAGACCTGATCTTGCTTATGGGGTTGGTGCATTTGCAGTAAGAGTAATCATGCGATGACTGACACTCGCATTGTGCATTGTGGAGCCATGCAGGTCGTCACTCGATACCTGCATGAGGAGTGTCATCGTGGCTCTAGTCCTAGTGGTATGCATGTTGCATCTACACTAGAGCAATTACAGAGTGAGCCAGTGGGCATAGGTTGAGAGCTGTCTTCTCTCACCTCTTGTGTATACTAGTTGTAGTCTAGTCGTCTCGCCACTAATCGGCACACGGCCTTTAGTGGGAGAATGTTAGGTAAAGGCGGTGTGGCTCACCGTGCTTTGCCTGTGTCCGCCGGGAAGTGTCTTGCCGTCCACATTCATCTCTTTATTCTTTATACATACAAAGAATAAGGAGTTCTCACTCAGATTCTCACATGGTGCTCACACAGTGAGATTTGGGAGCTCCACCCACACCCTGCATCGTGCTCTCTCTCTCTCTCTCTCTCTCTCTCTCTCTCTCTCTCTCTCTCTCTCTCTCTCTCTCTCTCCCCTTTGCACTCTCCGTGCACGTGTACCACATCTGCGCACTCATAATTTCTGCTATTGCAAGTAAGTTTAATTGTTGTTTTGGGCATAATATTGGTGCATGAAGCTTTTCTTCTTCATGGCATCAACAAGGTCTCAAGGAACACACAGAATGTATTGTACAAAGTCTTTCTTTATGGTAGAACATATAATACAAAAGCCTTTTGGAGAGGGGACTGACTTCAAGTAAATCCGGTCCTCAACTGTTGTCGATTCCTCTAATTCTCTCTCTTTTACAAGTATTGTTCATGCCAAGCTACCTAGGTGTCATGTTATATTTCTATCTCTGATCAAGCACTCCCTCTCTGTCTTCATTATAAATTTTCTTAATGAAATGCTCACTATTGTCATTTTAATTCCACTACAATCAATGTTAACAGCCTAATTTGTTTCTCTCTCTCTCTCTCTCTCTCTCTCTCTCTCTCTCTCTCTCTCTCTCTCACATGCACAAAGGTTTTGCTTTCTATTACTTGAAAACCCCTTAAGAATACTCAAACCATATCGATGTTGATGGAAACTGTTGGCCCAAAGGCGATATCTAACAAAGCATATACAACTTACCACATGGGTGAAAATTGAAGAAGTGAATTTAAGCCAAGGGAGAAACCTCTCTTAAAGATGGTTAGAAAAGTACCTTGGCCACCGAGAGCATATCATCGACCTTTCAAAGATAGACACTTCCCACAAAGGTTGTTCTCTATGATGTGCTCTTAAATCCCAAGAGAAGTATAGGGCCGGCCATCATTAGTATTATTGATGAACGAACTGGTTGTCTATGCTGCTGTCCAATGTTTGTGGGCATAATTATGCCCCCCAAGTAGTGCCATTTGCACCCTAGAAGAGAGATGGCGAAGATAAAAGACAAAATGCAGCATCACTATCATCCCAATGGGACTAAAGGAAAGACTTTGTAAAAATGGTGTCTTGTAAAGGCCTTGTTAAAATGGTGCCTTGTTGTAAAGATTGTCATTATCACATTGAGAACCATACTTGAATGGGTACGTTCAAAAGAGTAAAAGTTTGCCCAATTGCTCACCCACAGTCACATAATATTTTTTACTAACAAAGGACTATTACGATCCCATTGAACTACTGAATTAAATAGTAATTGAGCAAAAAAGAGAGCGATGCACAAATTTGTTGAGGGAGATGACAAGGAAGAATACAAATCCACATGGAACATGTAGCCTAGTAAAATCCATGTGGATTTGTATGGCTGTGGAACATGTGGAATCAAAATCTAGTTTGTGCTAATGAAAATTAATATCACAAAAAAGGGTTATAAAACAACAATGCTAGCGAATCTATATAGGATAGAAAGTAAAACTAAACAAATTTGACAACGAGAAGATTGCAAGTGAGAGCCTTGGAACGTCAAAGAAAGACCGAACTCAAAATTTACACTTGAAATTATAAAGGGTAATAGAATTTTGGTCAATTGTGTATATGAACGTGATTTAGAATAAATGCAAATTTTGCGAAGAGCATTAATCTCAATGTCACTAACGAAATTGGATTATTTATGCGAAGAGCATTAACACTAGTTTGGTACTAAAAAAGACACCCAAAAAGACACTTTATTGTCCTTTGTTCATGGATTTAAATAATATAGTGCATGGAATTTAGAAAACATCTCAAGGAATGCTTTTGCAAACTTATAAAATGTACCTAAAGTACTCATAAGTATAATAATTCCTCACTCTTGTACCACAACTTTGATAGTAACTACACTCATGAAAAGCACTACACAAAACACCAATTGATGCTTCATCAAAACTCGTATCTCAATCTAAGGAAAAAATGAGCAGGGTGCATGTAATAATCCATGGTGCAAGAAATTACATACCATAAATTTTCTTGAATGAGCTTAAATTACAAAATACATGTGAGTTTCAAACCTTAAAAAATGCTCAATTAATGGGTAATTTCCTATAGATAAGTATAGATGTTAAGCTTTGCCCCATAATGACGCCATGTTAATGAAAGAGGCTTTGAAAGACCAATTTTTTTTTCTCTTTGTCGGTGTTTTCAAGATTTCATTATAACAAAAATTTAGTCTAACAACTAAGTTATGAAGCTAGAGTTCTTGTTATAATGTTTTTTCGTATCCATAAACCTTAAAATCTATGCACAATCTTATTCCAATGAAAAGCTATATTCAATTTAAAGAATTTTTGTTAAAACTACAATAAATCCTATAAGGTTTCCATCTTAAAACTTATTGCCAGAATCTTAAGTTTTGGTATCAATGTTGGCAAAATTAAAAATTTGGCTATGTTTATCACCTCATAAGTAACCTAAGGCATGAACATGACCTATAAATCTTGTTTCTAGCTTCACCAAATAATTATGACAAGTTGCTAGAGAAACATGACACTTGAATGTCTTAGGACACTTGTACAATTACAAAACTAGTGTTATTCTCATTGTCACAATTGATTTGAATTAATGCGAAGAGCATTAATCTCAATGTCACAATTAGAAGGAAAGTTAAAATGTCACAATGTCAAACTCTTCATAGAATGTAAATGCCTCTTTCTAGAGTAATGTAAGTAGAAATTTCTATGTTACACAATACATCCAAGGCCATCCTTGGAGAGAAAGCTTATTGAGAGGCTCAAGAGGAATTATGATAGTAAAGTATGGTTTGCAATGATCATCTTAATGCAACTGATGAAAATGATGCGAAAAAAAGAGAGCAACAAATTACAGTTCAGGGATAAATTCCATTGACAATTGCTTGCCACATGACTTAAATTCACATGAGCTATGGTTTTTAGATTTCCTTACAACCTCAGAATGACGGTGTCCTCAGAATGATAGTGTATTCAAAAAATAAAGTATGAAACTAATTGTTGAATGATAAATCTTGATGAGCACAAGAACTTCCATATAGGT
The DNA here is from genome assembly GCF_014529385.1 of Adiantum capillus-veneris. Classification (NCBI taxonomy): domain Eukaryota; kingdom Viridiplantae; phylum Streptophyta; class Polypodiopsida; order Polypodiales; family Pteridaceae; genus Adiantum; species Adiantum capillus-veneris. The sequence goes on from NC_140954.1 coordinate 9,646,950, forward strand.
TTTATATTCATTTTTTGCACACGTGTGATAATACATAAAGAGTGGTGGGAAATTGGCATAAGCCTGTCCTAACATATAGTCACAAAGCAATGTGCCCTTCTTTTCTTGCCAAAAAACACCTCCAATGTCGAAGGTGACGAGTTGCCAATTTGCTTATACCGCCAATTAATTGTTGAACTGTTAATATCTAGATATAATTTTTTTTTGACATGCTTATCACATTAGTTGGCCATCTTATGAAGAAATAAACTTGATCAATGTGAAGACTAGAGACAATATGGAATGCATGTGTAGTGTGAAACAACTACAACATGGTTTGATCATTACATAAAGACCAAACATAACAAGATCGCACCAATCATCATGCTAGAAAAGATAACACAATGCATGACACTTTGAAGCTTGTTATGCATGGCCAAGCCCCCAAAGACTACAGAGCAAGTAAACAAACAAAACAACAAGGAAAGAGAAGGATCTTTGACATCAAACTTATTATGTTTATGATGCGTGGCTAGAGTCCATGATACACCTTGTGTTGCCGATAATAAAGGATATATAACTCTTAAATCAAGTAATTATCTGATGGCCTATGTGACCATGGAAATCACAACGGTGAAATCTTGTATCAAACCGCCCCTCCTTTCCAAAAATCATCATCCTTGCGACTTTACAGGGAGCCACCCTTACAAAGGCAAACCATAAACTAATACAACCAAGTAAAGTAAAGGACACTACCTACAAGGGAATGCCCCTGCCCAAAAATATAACATGTCCACCATGCAGTCAACGATCAAGTGACCAAAATCAGCCCAGAGAGTCACCAAGAACATCTATTAGGATACGTGAACATCATCGCATCAGGAGATCTCACACTATGTGAGGCCAAACACAACACTTGTCTCCACTAGATCGAAACACAAAGGAGGATGAGGATGCAACCATGGGCTCCCTAAAGTTTTTAAAAAATGCCTTGACAAGTTTTGTGATATTTTGTCATTTTGAAGGGTAAAGTAAAAATATTCCCCTCAATAGGGAAGGGTAATATTTCTAAGTGTCTTATCTTTTGAAAGAATAGGGAGCCCTTCAAATCCAAACAATGATAATACCTACGTACCATAGGATTTGACGTTCATTTGTCGTTTTAAAGATGTTTTTTGTCCTATGAAAGGTTAAAAACTATGAGTATGTCCTATACGAATGGGTAATAAAAATAAGGTATCTTCCAATGGAAGGGGAGTATGTTAAGATGCCCATCTAATTTACAAAACAGAGACACTCTGCATTGAAATTAGGAAAGTACTATGTAAAATAGGAGGCTAGTCTAGTCTTCATGCATCTCCGAAACTCGTGTAAAATATTGCTACTTACACGGAGGCTTGAAGAAATTACATTTATATTGTTCGTTATACTCTTGACAGAGATGCAAGTTCTGAGAAGGTGAGTATGATGTTTATTCCTAAAGGTTAAAACATATGCTTGTTGTTTACAAAGTGGATAGCTAATGTAATGATCTATTACTAGTACTATTTGATTGATTCCCTCACCACTAAAGGGTCTTTAACGAAGACCCCAGCCTGGGATCGACGATAATGAACTGCACGTGCAAGATGCGAGGTAAACTTGACCGTTAGATTTTGAAGGGGCGTGTCCAAGTTTACCTTTTTTGTCTTACTTTACGTTTGCCCATATATAGGTTCACTTTATAGCTTGTTGTTTGAGCATTGGGGACAACAAAAGGCCCACGTCGGTGTGGTTAGGCCATTGCACTGCCACATGCTGGGTGTGAATCCACAAGGCTGTGTGAACACCTAATTTTTGCTTGCCGTCCATATCCCTCTAAGATTCGCGGTGTGTGCTATTCGTTGTCATTGATCCCATGATGATGGGTTCTTCATTAAAGACCCCATCGGCTTTAGTGCTGAGGGGTTGATTCTCTTCATGTTCAATATAACCTACAATCTAATCTGTAATTACTCATCATCACGCTTGGGCTACTATCATCATTGTAAGGTTTCATCCTCTTTCTCTACATGATGATGGCATTGTTGTTGCCATGGCTTGCAACATTCTGATATAACATCATGCATCTGAAATTTGATTTCCTCTTTCTCTTCATGTTCAATACAACCTATAATGGAATCCCTCGTCATCACGCTTAGGCTATGATCATCATTGTAAGGTTTTATCCTCTTTCTCTACATGATGGTGGCATTGTGTGTATACAAAAGTTGGTTCTAATTTTTGAGTTAACTTCTGACATGATCTCAAACATGCTCCATCTTGAAACAAGCGGAATCAAAAATTCCACCAGGGACTAATAATAGTGAGTCAAAGTTATGCTCAACTTGTAAAAGGAGTTGTTGATTGTGAAGAGAAAAACTGTAGCCTACAAATCTAAAAGTCCATGTGAATTATCAATAAACAAAAAAAGAGTCTCTTGGGATAGTTTCCTAAGATGTTAAAACTATCTTCTTTTTGGGTGTGTGTGTGTGCTAATAAAAAGAGGAAAATGGTATAACCTTTCTATCACCCAACTGTGGACAAAGCAACGTGTTTTGATGGAGGTAGAATTTCAACTTTCGTTCATGAGCAGCATGGCCAAAGTATAGCAAAGGCTTGATAATGAGAAATCCCTTAGTTGATGTTCATTCCAAGTTGCTTAGTTGATAAGTCTCTTGCAATATTTCATGACCAATAAAAGATCCACCTTTGAACTCATATGTCGCTACCTCGGTTGAATGTCATCAGGTGTTGGGGCAACTGAATATAGCAACCGCATGCTGGGGTGCAGCAATGATGTCACAATGGGTAGCACCGAAAGTGAGACTATCGTGGTAGAGGAGGCCAAGTCAACATAGATGAAACATCACAAGAGCAAGAGGAAAGGGTGAGGGTGGCTAGCACGGTGTTTAAAGACAAAAATGGCAAGAGGTGTTTCATTAAGAACTATAATAGAGGTGTTCATTAATGATGTTCACCTTTCTCATGTTTCTTCCCTCTCTAAAAGCACATTTGCAGCTCCTCATAAAGGCTGTGAAAGCTGCACACGAAGCAAAAGAGAGAAGGTGAAATGCACAAGAGAGAGAGAGAGTGGCAAAGCTGAGCCAACTCTGCCAATTTTGGCAGAGTTGAAATTCGGATGGCTTCCTTTTTGCTAGGTGACAAAGGAGGCTTTTGTCACTCAAAACGCTACCACAACAACGTGCAAATGCATTGTAAAGCTTCTGTTAGCAAGCAATAATGAAATGAAAAGAACATCAAGTCTCTTTTGACAAACTAAAAACAAACATGAAAAGATTAGTTCAATCAATATGATGCAAAGGCCACATATAAGTCTCTCAAATGAAATGTACTGACTCATTAAGACAAAATGGACTGTATGAGGCTTTTAAACTGACTCATTTACAAACCATAAAACCAAAGAGGTTTCAATGCTTTTCACATCAAATGTATGCTTTACTACGTCAATAATATAAGTAGCTCTCCCGCGAGGGCCCGAGTTATGAGATCACACTACTAAAAATGCTAGCTTCAACAGCACCCCCATGTTAAACTCAGGCCCTGGCAATCCAGTAGTAGAAACTGTATGTACTATGGCTTAAGCCAATACACCATGGCCGGCTTTGTTTCCTCCCTCTTCCCCACCTGCCACTTGCCCTCCCCTCCTTGCACACCATCCGCTTTGTGTACCCTGCACCTCGTGCCTATAGTTCAAAGATAAAGCAACACGCACCACAAGTATTTGATGCCGTAATTAAGTTTAGACACTCTGGTAAAACATTCACTGCTACTGCGCATAACTAGCTGCTCAGGTTGTACACTGCTCCAGGATAAAGCCATATTTAGACTTCTGGGAATACTTATGGGATTCGATGTTCAATGTCCCAAAGGTGGCAACGAGATTATTACAAAATCATCAAGGTAGTAGGACACACTATTATTATGCTGTGAACTCTATGATATGAAAGAACTTGTCAAGACAAGAGTGGATCTTTGACATTTTCTTTTATGAAGGCCACTCACCTTACCATGACGGTACACACATTCAATGTAAGGGAGGCTTGAGAGTCAGGACTCAGCACGACGAACACCTTAAAGAAAATGCGTTCACAGGCAACATCAATGATCAGATCAATGAGGGTGGCCACAAGAGGGGAGCACAGAGAGAGAGAGAGAGAGAGAGAGAGAGAGAAAAGATTGTTTTAACTTTGTAGGAAACTATTCCAAGAGACCTTAAAGATCTATCCGACAAGGAGAGTTGAACTCAAGACCTGTTATGAGAGAGAGAGAGAGAGAGAGAGAGAGAGAGAGAGAGAGAGAGCCTCTACATGAACTAATAGGTCAAGTTTCAACAATGTTTTTGCACCTCTCCGCGTAAAATGGAATCATTGAGTTAATGCATGATTTCTTAGTGGCTGTCATTCTTGATTTATCAATGCACACTAGGAGGTAAGAAGATGGACCTCATAGGCTTTGAGATATGAAAAACCACTCCAAGCAAGCATACACCTTTATTGTAAGGAAAATCTAAACTTGAGAATGATAAAAGAGGCTAAACCACTCAGAAAAAGACAAAAGCAAGGCACACAAGAAGACGAAAAATAAATCACCTTATTTGTTCTAGGGGTGGGGAAATTACCAAAATACCCCTCTAATTTGAGGAAATTCCCAAAATACCCCTCAAATTTCAAAAATTCCCAAAATACCCTTGTATCTATTTTGGTTGGAATGTTCAAGATTTTCTAATCTTCATTCGTTTTGACAATTGAGATCCGTTTTTGAGTGCTCAGCATGTAATTTGTCACCAGTTACGATCGCAAAAAAGGCAATTATGTCTAAAAATAATGAAGCAATTCATCTCCAAAGCCTACGTAACCAACTCAAATTGTAGTTTTAGCATCTTGTACGATAGAAAATCACTCTTCTTGTGAAGACCTACAAAAAAATTTATTTTTCGAGAAATTCAATCTCACAACCAGGGGTATTTTGGGAATTTTGGAAAATTTGAAGGGCATTTGGGAATTTATGACAAAATATCAAGGGCATTTTGGGAATTTTTGAAATTCGAGGGGTATTTTGGGAATTTCCTCAAATTAGAGGGGTATTTTGGTAATTTCCCCTTTGTTCTATTATCAAAAAGAGATAAAACAAACCATTATTTACTTGGAAATGCTTTTAAAAGGCCTGAAGGCAAAAGGTGATATGCTACCGCCTCGAGGACTAAGGCTAGATTCTGGCCATTTTTTGGCAGATACCTTAACAATCCAAAAGAGGTGTTACAACTAATGGGCTGGGCTCTCAATAGAATTAACATATAAACTGAGTACAGGCACAAGTTAGTGCTGACATGGTGGCCGACCTTGCAAAAGTTTGTGGATGGCCTCCTAGCCATGCTTAAAGAATGTGTGCTCAGGTCACCCACTCAATCCTTACTCACTCCTCCCGCGGGGGGGGGGGGGGGGGGAGCCTTAAGCTTGGAAACATATGACCCAATACAAGCTTAAATCACCAAAAAATTGCCCTTCCACAATAGAGAGTGTAATGTAAGCCCATTCTATATGAGATGTATTGTGGTAATTGGGCACCCAAATAGGCCTAGTATGTAGCTTGTGCAGTACACCATTTGTGAGTCCACCATAACAAAACAAAGGCATCCCAACGATTGACAATTGAAGCGATGCCATAGCATTCAATGCATGACATTTCATCATGATAAGCATGACCAAATTATATGCTGAGTGTCTTATGACTTCTTCAATTCATGTTGCTCAATAAAGATAAGACTTGCTTTACCATTACCGTTTAGCACATGACAGATTGTTATATCTACCAAGTTATGCTTTTTGAGCAAGCTTTCTGTTGCAACGCATAAGCAAGGACTATGACAACATTGCACATAGGAGACGATATAGTAACAAAGGGGTAAAACTCAACAAATGGAACCAAAAAAAGGAAAGAAGCACCTGCATTTTCAACTTGTGTGCAAGCCTCACTCATTTTAAATGCACGGCTTACAAAGAACTCCACATTAAAAAAATATATTTACACTTTATGTATTGTCCAAGGTAAGGTGTGGGGTGATTGACCAAAAGTCATGGTGAAGAAGCTACAGTAGAGATAGCGATAAAAAGATTTTGCCCTCGAGTTTTTCTCTCATTATCAGACAAAAGCTTTGCCCTCGAGTTTTTCTCGTTCTCAAGTAATGTTTGCAAGTCCTAAACCTTCCTCTTCAGGAGCACCCCGAGTTAAAATGATTCAGCTTCATAGCTTTGTTGGGAGCTTTTACAATACATGCATAGAGTCACATGCATGTGCAAAAAGCATATTACGTGTAAAAACCTTGATTTGGAGACATCTTTAAGCCCCCTCAAAAAGCAATGCCATTATATCCCGAAGTCATCACCGAGCTTTCAGCCCCAATACTTAGTTGTGCACCCCACACACCTTCATGTGGTTGCACACAATTGAGATAATTTGATTACGATTTTCATGTATTTTGACATGAACAAACCTATGTAGAGTCAGCATGCACGATTGCAAGAAGGCATTTACATGAGAGCTATACAACATGGGACATACATTTTAGCAGGAAGCTAGTGGAAAGGGAAGAGTCAACAGAGGTACCAATCATCGTCCGAGCCATCGGTGGAGCCAAGATCCAGCCAATCACTAGCATCAAAGTCGTCGTCCACTTCTACGATCTCTCTCTCTTCACATCTCCCTGCTTGACGATGTTGCCTTTTGAAATGAAGTGGATACTCACCGAGAAGAAACACAAGAGGAGGTGCTTGAGGGGGAGGATTCATGTCTATATCGTCGGCAGCGCCGATGGAGTGGGCAAGCCAAGTGGCAGTGGTGGTGGGGCGAGCATGGAGCGCCCACTCGTGCATTTTGTGGTTGACGGCCACATCAGCGCCATGAGCCTTATTGCGCTGGCCTTTCATCTTCTTGAGGGCCTTGTAGCGAGGACGCCCTGCCTTCTCCTGAGGGCATTTGGGCCGAAACTTGGAGCGATTGGTGGGCTGCCTGCATGCCTTCACGCGCCTGTGCGACTCCTCTCTGTCAAATTCATAGCCATGCAGGCGCCCCTCTCGCCTCATAGCACACACACAACCCCCCTCTGTTCCCTCCGTTCTCTCTCTCTCTCACTCACACACACACACACACACACACACACGCACACGCACACGCACACACACACACACGCAGGCGCAATCCCCCCTCTCTCTTTCTCCCCTCCCTTTTGACTAGCAGCGCCTTCCTTGGACGGCACTCAGCAGAACGTGCACCGCTTCATTTCTTTGCCCACTAAACTCGGATTTAATTTCCTTTCCCTGCTCCCTATACAGGGCGTTGCTGAATTGGTCAACCACCTTCAAATGAATAAAGCTTTGGCTAAGTGGCTTTCTATGCAACTAGTATGTCCCTACGATTTAAAAAAAATCGTTATCGTAGCGAATCTAAGATGATGCGCACTTCGAAGAGAGCCTAATGTACAAGATGCGACGGCGAAGGGGGGACAATGTTGTTGGCAGAGTTGGATGCAGGGTCCGGGGACTGCGCTTGGCAGGAACTGAGCAGCAGGGCGCGCAGGTGGACGAGGGCCTGGGAAGAGGTTGAAAGATTTTTTTTTATAGAATGGAAGGTGTGATTGAAATTACAAAAAACGGCTGGCTGAGTTGGTTAGCTTCAAATTCTGTTGGCCCGACCGTTAGAGTTCAAATTTGGAAACCAGATGCTAATTTTGTTGCTCTTTGTACGCCAAGCCAGGAAATGAGGGATCTCAGAAGATTCCTGTACAATATAATAGCAAACCCACCAGTATGTACCACTAGTATGTCCCAATGATCGTGAGAAATGACACAGAATCTCTTGCGATTCTCTCAAGAGACAAGGTGTTTTGTGTGCTTGATGTCTGACGACTCTCTCTCTCTCTCTCTCTCTCTCTCTCTCTCACACACACACACACACACACACACACACACACACACACACACTCACACACAACGTGGGTGGTTGCAGATGGTAACTCTCTCTCTCTCTCTCTCTCTCTCTCTCTCTCTCTCAAAGTTTTGTGAGGGAAAGGCAATGGGACGAGATGCCATAGCTACGACGATGCCAAGGACTGCTTCATAAGTTTTTTATTCAACATATTCAGCACACACTGTATCACACAAGCCCTTCGCCCGCATGGCTTAGAGCAGTGATTGCCGTTGCTGGTTGTTTGCGTTCGTGCCCTGCAATTATACTCCTTTTAAAAAAGGGAGATGAAGAGGTAAACACCTCGTGTGGAGAAAGCAATATTCTTGACTATTGAATAAGTTGAAGAATTTACCAGTATGAGTAGGACTTTTTTCTCCATCGTCCGTCGTCCGCCCTCCTTGAGATCCCCACAGCGAATCTGCCACCATTCATCTCACCGTCGTGAGGTTGTTAAGACCCCGTGTTAGATAGTGCTGAGGGCCACATGCTACCTCTCATTTCAAGCTTCATAAAATTGTGCAATCTCACCGTAGGAATCTATTCTTGATACACCATGCCACCATCACGTACATTGCTTTCTACCTCGTTATTGAACAACTCTTAGGTGTTGATGTTTAAGGTACTACAAAAGCATAAAGTGTGTGTTACCAAGAAACCTTAACTACTGGAAATGTGTTGGATACATAAAGATAAGGAGAGTAGCTTAGGTTCGCTATGAACAAAGAACAAGATGCTCATCATCACATTTGGCATACATGCGTACCAAACCACCTCATCCTGAATTTCTTTGCCCATGTCAACATCTTATATGGAACATCACTGAGCTTGTCAAGAATAATTTTGTGCTTTCAAAAGAGTGTTAGACTTTGCATACACATAGCAAAATATGTCCAAGCACAACATCTATTTTGAATAGACCATGACTAGCAATCCCGTCATAAATTAACATTTGTTGATAACACCCCAATGCTTCATCCATTAAGCTCATTACAAAAGTGATTGCAATTGGGGAAGATGTGTCCAGAGCATTCTTGACTAGCCATTGTGAATATATCTTCCTATATTAAGGCAACCTTTGAGCACTCTCTCTACATGCGTTGAAAATATCCGAGTTATGCCTTTTTTGGGGCATATATATCCAAGTGATCAGGCATCACAAAAGACACCCCACCTTACATTTGCCAAAACAACCTAGAGTTGTTTGTGTCTATCCTACCCCCTAGTGGGCATATCCCCTTGTGTCTATCCTACCCCCTCCTTGAATGCATGACATCATATCCTGCAGTCATGCATTCAAGGAGCCCCCATCCCTGCCTTGTATTTTCTATTAACACTCTAGAGCTTCGTAGCTGGCCTTGTTGACCCAAGCACAACAAATTATTCCAATATACCATAATTACCAATCCCATTATAGATTCACATTTGTTGATAACAATCAACTGCTTCGTAATATCTTTTTCCAGATGTGCCTAAGTACTATTCTAATCTTGAACTTTTTTGTCCCCCATATATTCGTGTATTATGCAAGAGCTTCAATATGCAAGCATAGATGACTGCAAATGAAGAGAACACCTTGCTCCACATTTTTGGAAATATAGCTCAAAGCTTTTTGGCAAGGGCCGCCTACACTTCCAAACAAACCTAATTGCCCATCACATGTGAGTTCTCTTATATTGGCACACAAAAGTTTGATACTTATAGGATGAGACTCAATTTTCTTTAGTTTTTCAACATCCTCTGGTAACTTACTGAATTCGATATGCAATCAAGAAAGTTCTAATCCATGGCTATATTTCTATCAACGTAAGGCTCGGGTAAGTAAATTCCAACTATTTAATTACTTTATGTGGCTCTTCTTATTAGTGACCTTTGTTTTTCTCTTACTAATGGAAAGTAAAACATTAGTTGTGCCCATGAGCATGGGTATACTGTTAACATGGCATTGTAGCTAGGTTATGTGTAATGTATTTTGGGAAACACGCAAGTCTCACTCCAATCCTTGATCTACAATAGCTTTACGGATAGAACATTGATGTGATTTTGTTGGTAGTGTTGGTCGGAAACAATGTATGTATATGTGTGTGTATAGCACAAAGTCAACTGTCCCTAACACTTCAATGCTCCTTCTCACCTTTAATTGGAACCATAAAACATAAAAGGGCAAGGAATTAGGGCCAGAATGCATAGACATTATCTCAAAGGAAAATGTCTCATGTGTGTAAGCCCAAGAAGGCAGTGGCAATTAGTCCAGCAGTGTTAGTACAAAATTAATGATGATTAATGTTATGATATTCTATAGTTAATGAAGATTTAGGCCAATGCAAAACAATTGACATATGGGAGCAATGATCAAGCATGGGGAACTAAATATCAACCAAACTTTATGCGGTTAGAGCTTACAGAATGCCTTTATGTGGTTAGACTTTATGCAATGCCTAAATCTACTCATAAACAGGCCAAGATCACACACCAAGATTTCTTGACCTAAAGAAAAATTTTAGTGCATTAAAGTCTTTGTACACACCCATAAAACACTAGAAACCAGGGAACTTGCTCTCTAGCAATGATGTTAGCAAAACTAACGTGCACATTGTGGCATAAGAAAGTAGTGAGTTAGTGAACAAGGTAAGATTCACAACCAAGCTCTCAAACTCAACATACTTCCCTTATATTGTAAAAGCACTACAATAACATTTTACCAACTTGCCAAACCAAGGCCTTTAGGGCTATCTCTATCAACAAGATAATCACCCGGGATTATAATTGATGAGAACTAAAACTAGCTTTGTGGTCATTTTCATGCCACCTACTATACATGGAGCATCACATGTGGTTTGGAACTATGCCCTTTGAAGGATGCCAATGACTTGTGAGAAGACCTACGATAGATGTGGAGATGTCGACCACTTCAAACATTTTCTCACGTATTTTTTCCTATATTGTTATCTGCAAGCAACGAAAAACATTTCTAAGACCTTCAAGTGAGATTGCAAATGAGATTGTAATGCCCTATGTTTTCTTGACTCTATTATGTTCCAGTTCCAATTTCACATCTTTTAGAATTTATCTAAAGTTATTTTTATCAATTTGTGCTTGGCAATGAATAAGAGGTGTTGGAACATATGAAAGGGATTTTGTCCTACCACCAACCTAGAGCTTTTAAGTTCCCAAGCTCTCAAGCTCAATCTTTCCATAGCTTATGGGCTCGTGCATGCTTGAAACAAGGTTATAATGGTGAAGGGGTACTTCTGAATGCACAATCTCTTTGCTCTCCATGGAGACCATTCTCTCGTTCTCTTTGTACTTCCAAGGGTAGGTACATGTGCATGAGTGCATTGAGAGGCTTAACCTCTCCATTGTGTGCATGTAGTCTCTTCAGGGTGTGTGTGTGTATGTGTGCAGTCTATGCTTGATTGATGAGTATGTGTCCATGCGTTGTGAAGGCATTGTGTAAATCATAGCTTAAGATTTAGTGCATGCACATTATGAGAAATATGAACTTTGCATGGGCCTTGTAAGGAATCCTAATTTTTAGGGGTTAAGCTTAGCTAATGTTGTGTGGGGTTAAGGGGGCAAGGGCATTGAAGAAGGTAGTTTTGAGTAGGCTTTTCTAGCCTTTTTTTAAAACAAATATAGGATGTGGACCTAAGGGGTTACTTTCTCTCTCTAGTTTTTTTAAAGTGAAGGAAGCATAGGGGTGTGACCACATCAGCAAAAACGTGGGTCACTAAGAGTCAAAATTTGACTTAAAAATAAATAAATCATTTTTACTTAAAACTCCCTCCCAACATATATACATATCCAAAAATCATTTTTTGACCCATTTCTTAACCCACAAGCTTAGAAAGTCCATTTTTTCAAAAATCTTCTTCCCCAAAAAGTAAAAAACACTTTGTTCTCTCCTCCTCCCCCCCCCCTCCTTCTCTCCTCCCATCTTCCTCAATCTCCCTACCCCTCCCCTTCTATCTTTTTATCATTTGCTTCCTCACGCAACAACTTCCATGGTGCTCACGGATATCACAAATGGTTTGCTTCCACCACCACGTACTCCGCACACCAAAAGCGTACATATTCGCTTACCCACGGCGTTTGCACCGAAGATCGCTAGTGAGGGTGATCAAAAGTCATCACAGGAACGTCGCACCGCTTGTGAGACCAATGTTGACATTTAGGTGGACGACCATTTGTACCCTTACGATCCTATAAACCGCTTCCATCCATCTTTTAATAGCCTTTCGACATTTCTTCAATTTCTTGGGAGAGGAGAAGCAGGCTTGTTAGGCTATTGCAAGCGGTTGTGTAGGGTGTAGGTGCTTCTTTGCATATGTGGATGCACGAATGTCAAGCTCCTCACCTCAAGACGACGACATTACAAGAGAGTGCTGCCTCTTCGGAGAGGGTGGTTCAAACTCTTCAACAACAAATGTAAGAAAAGGAGTCCCACATTAAGAATCTTGCCAACACCATCACATACTTGAAAGAATCACCCCTTGGTGCAAGGGAACGCAAACGCACGTATTTATCCATTGAGACTCTTGCACATTCGGGAGGAGTACGCAAACGATGAGTGACAGTCACAAGGTGATTTGGTCTTTACTTGCATGATGCATTCTTACTTTACACTATTTTTTAACATTTATTTTTATTGGTTGCTAGAAACTTCATCCAGGAGGCATGCGGTGGAATAAGCCAAGATGATCGATTCAACCTTCTCACTAGTTGTCTCAATACCCAGGATGTGATTTCTATCTTACAATCACCTGGAGGTAAGCACATTAAGAATGCAGTCACCAAGCACCTTATGCGTAAATTGAGAAATGTGGTTAGTGATGATGACGTGCAACAAACTTGTGATGAGGCTGGAATCAGCACCAAAGCCTATCAGACTATTTTCCAACTCCTAAAGGATGCCCTCAAAGAGCATGGCATTGTGGAAACCCTATTCTCGTTCCTCACAAGGTCAACCTCGCAAAGAAGGCCACAAACGAAGATGTGTTCTCCCGCATTGGGACATACCTACACATTCAGGACACATTGCCAACTTCCCTTTATGCTTCGTACGCAACAAAGACAAGGGGAAAAGGTAAGAAACAATCCATAAGACCTTCGGAGAAGGGCTTCCCTTACACAATGTAGAACAATATTTTTGTGGACCTTAGAAGGCTTCAACAAGCCATGCTTAGATTTTACGAGTTACCTGAAGAAGGTGAGACACTTTACTTTTTTCTTTGGTATTGTTCTTATCATAGACTTTGAAGTTTAAGGTCTTGGCACTATTTATTTTGTAGTGCTTGGCACAAAGGTCGCTTTTGTGTTGAAACTCGATGAGTGTCAAATAGTGAAAGGCCGAAGGTTAGAGAGACTAAGTGTCACTCTAATGAACGAGGTCCTTTTGCAAACCAAGCGAAGGGATTCAGTCGAGCCATCTCCCACCCCGTCTTTTAGCGTGCAATCAAAGAAAGACATTTGGTGATTGGGTGCTATTAAAGTGCCCAAAAAGGCCAATGGAGTACTTTCATGGATTTTTGAGAGAACTCCATGGATCACAGAAGTAATACACTCCCAAATTGCAGGTCAGAAGTTGGAGGTTGAGGGTTTTGGTAGTTATGATGTGGAGTGGCACTTAGGTGGGGACTTGAAGACCATAAAGTGTTTGCTTGGGTGCAAACAACGGGCTTCTTCTCTCATGCCTTGTTCATTTTGCACTCGAGGGTACAAACCTAATGGACAAAAATCACATAAGAGCACTGCAAAGGTCGGTTCCATGCTTCCATGGCAAGGGCATGGAGAACAAGGGTTATATTGTCGTGATGTCGGAGATGAAGGTAGAAAATGGGAAGCGTCTATTCTGAGATGTCCCATGCTCATTGCCCCAGACTGTGATCAAAAGGACCATGCTTGGAATCCAATCTTTCCATTTCCTCTATCGAATGTACATTTTTGTACATTACACGCATTCATGCGCATTTTTGATAGGCTATTGAAGCTCCACATTGACTATGCTTTCACAATGAAACCATTGCAAAAGTCCCAGGAAGCGATCGAAAGAGTGGAGGTACTCTTGAATTCCATTGGCTGTCACAGTGGAAATGTGTCTATCGTTGCTAAAAAGAACACAGGGGAGGCCCATGAAATTGCTCAACAAGTGTCAATGAGTGGATAAAAATCTAGACACTTTTTGAAGAAAGTTTCCCCAGGAAAGCCAAGTTGATATGCTGCTCAAAACAGCTCCAACCAGCAGACAGGTAACCTTTGGGAGCTTTGGAAGGAGTTATGCAAAGCTACTACTGACAATGATTCAAATGGCGAGCTTGCAAACAAGCACAAGAAAGTTTAGTCACATTTTGATAAAATGGTCAAGCTTATGGGCCTTAACAGCACAACAGAAGAACAACGCCAATCATTTCAAGAAGCCTTGTCGGATTTTACCAAGGTCTTCACCCTTTCTTGGGGTGAAAATAACATTACACATTACATGGTAAGCCATGTTTCGTGGTGAATTTATTACAAGGGATTGTTTTTATTAAATAATGTGGATCGTTTACTCATGTGAACAACATATCTTGTTTGCGCATGGTGCATTTTTTATACACAAGTATGGATCGCTTGAAATTTTGAGCACTCAAGGCATGGAGAAGTCCCATTATCGAGCAAGGGGAGTGTACTTCAAAAATACTCGACATGGTGGTGGAATGGTGCAATCCAATTATTTGTAGGAGATGTTCAGCTGGTTTTTTCGCACAACATTTGCTCGTAAGCTCACAATGGAGCGTGCGGAAATGGAGTCGTCAATAGCATAGCAACAAGTGGAAAATGTCGCAAGGTCCCACCAAGCATACTGCATGGCGGCAATGCAGAGTGCGACAAGGATCAAAGTGGATTTTGTGCAAGTCACTACACGTGAACGGAGGGTCCAACTCTTAACAACATGTCCAAGATTTCTATTGAAGTGCGGACATGGAGTCGTCAATAGCATAGCAACAAGTGGAAAATGTCGCAAGGTCCCGCCAAGCATACTGCATGGCGGCGATGCAGAGTGCGATAAGGATCAAAGTGGATTTCACTACACGTGAACGCAGGGTCCAACTCTTAACAACATGTTCATTTATTTATTTTTTTCAAAATTAGTGTGAACAGGGCCCTTTTTAAATGGGCCCTTATAAATATTGCATGCTCATATAAACCACTCATTTCTTAAGAACAGGTGAGCTCTTACCATACGAAATGGCGTGCACCAAACAAACCGCGAAAGATTATCCGCCTGCCAACAAAAACACCCTCCAAGGATGGGAGCAATCGGCATGGCTTAAAGGCACAAGAAAACGGCCACGAATACCTGGCCGTCCCAGGAACTCTTCTGGCAGTGGGCATGGTAGTAGGGCACCAAAATCATGGAGGGCTGTTGAATCTCCACGTCCACAAGAACAAACACCTAGAAAAAGAATGAAGCAACGTGCCCAATGCTGGAGAGAAGAAGAGGCCCAGCAAACAACAGAGTCCGATAGGGAGGAGCCGTCGTGCCACCAATCACAAGCAGGACCATCTAGGACTCATGTGGTCCATACAGACACCGAATCAGAGAGTGAGCCACCATGGCTGCGAGCTGATATACCGCACACACACCGGGTGCCCGTTGGGGGGAAGACATTGCCTCGAGGCCAGGGAGATCTCCCCACAACACAAGATCGGGAGCCAAGGGAAGAGGATGAATCAGAAGAGGCTGCAGATCCAGCCCCTAAGCATGTAAACAAGCGCAAGTCTAAGTTTTTCAAGAAGCCTAAACGCCGCCAGCTAGCAAATGTGCAAATGCCCCCAAGACAACCGCAACGGCGCCGAAAAATAGCAAGGGCATTCGTAGAGATCCGCCACTACCAGAAGACTACAGAGCTTTTGATTCGACGCGCCTCCTTTGCTCGCACAGTGAAGGAGGTGATTCAAAGCTGTGGATATCAGTATAGAATGCAAGCAATAGCGCTAGAGGCTATTCAAAAAGCTGCAGAGGCCCACATCATTTCGGTGTCGGAAGATACCAACCTATGCGCCATTCATGCAAAGCGAGTGACAATACAACCAAAAGATATGCAGCTTGCACGTCGATTGCGACGAGACTTCGAGCATTAGTTGAAGTTACCCCTCTTTTTGTATTGCACACCCTTATCTTTGTAATGAGATGACTTTGCAATGACAATATGATCAACAGTTGTGTCTACTGTGTCTATTATCCATGTGTGGCCCTTGTGGCCACCCTTTTTTGGTGCAAGGATGTATTAGGTAGTGAAAAGAAGTGGTTTCTATGACGTAATGAATTGCCTTCAGTTAATTAATGTTTTTAAAGTATCATGGGGGGTAGAGAAGCCTACCACGTGCCAAAAAAAGGGTGGCCACAAGGGCACGCAAATGGCCCATCCATCAGTTTTGGATGGCCCATTTGCGCACCCTTGTGGCCACCCTTTTCTTGGCACCTAGTAGGCTTCTCTACCCCCAGGATACTTAAAAAACATAAATTTACTGAAAGCAATTGGTTTTGCATCATTACTTTAGATGGAGCCTTGTGGCCACCCTTTTTTTGGCAATTTCAAGCTTTGACTACCCCATAGGATATCAAAAAAGTTAACATATTGTGAAACCAAGTGTCTATGCAACATTAATTTAGATTTTTCAAATGTCCAATGTAATTGGGCCTTTTAGTGCAGGGGTGTATTAGGTAGAGCTAAAGCAGGTGATAGTGTGCTTGAAAACTTAAATTCAGAGTTGATTTCACCTTTTTTAGTGTCCTTGAGTGCAAACATATGCTCCATATGCCAAAAAAAGGGTGGCCACAAGGCTCCATCTAAAGTAATGATGCAAAATCAATTCCTTTGAGTTAATTTATGTTTTAAAAGTATCCTATGGGGTAGAGAAGCCTACCAGGTGCCAAAAAAAGGGTGGCCACAAGGGCGCGCAAATGGGCCATCCAAAACTGATGGATGGGCCATTTGCGCGTCCTTGTGGCCACTCTTTTTTTGGCACCTGATAGGATTCTCTACCCCCTAGGATACTTAAAAAACATAAATTAACTAAAAGCAATTTGTTTTGCATCATTACTTTAGAGAAACCACTTCTTCTCACTCAAATGTGTTTTATACTTTCCCAGTATCATGTGCATCCAACTTCTGTTGTGTTGTTACTTCAAGCAAAAAAAACACAGCTTATTGAAACATATCACCAATTACAACAATTTTGAAGATTGACGAATCACATTTAGACGAATTTACAAGATAGAGACAATTCTGAAATTTTTTTATTACTTCCAAAAAGGTGAGTTTACATTATGTATCTGAGGAGTTCATAATTTTCTTGACCATTTCCTGGCGCCTATCTTGCACGTAAGGCAACTCCCCAGTCAAGAGGGACTGCGCTATGGCCTTTGGGTCAGTTGAGCCAATGGAAGCATGTATCCCTATCTGGGCAAGCACTTTACCATGGAAGCCAGTGCCAAACGTTGTGCATACAAGGGATCTACGCACTAGGAACACAAGATGCGCAGTTTGAGCAATGGTGCTCAAACACAAAAACTTGCTCAAAGCTTTCAACGACCAAGTCATAAAATGGGCTTGGGGAGTAAATTCATTATGGATAATGGCCACATCGCCAGGGGGGAGTTGTCTTAGGTAATGTGCAAGGGAAGACTGAGATCCAAAGCTCGTCCGCTTGCCACCCGTCCTTGCAGAAAAATCATCAACCTCCACGACGTCCTGTCATAAACCAATGAAGGTTGAGAAAAAAGACAATGAAGGATAAAATAATAACATGAAAATTAGGATAGAGTTTACCTCCTACTCCTTGTCGTCCTCCTCGCTGTTGCCCTTTGCATCCAAGTCAATGCTCCCATGCATCGTAGCTATGAGATTTGGATCATCAGATGGGAGGTTGCATAATGGCATAGGCAACCTAGCGGCCTCAACCTTGGCTTGCATGGCTTGGAATTCTTCCTCAGTCACGTGCAACTGCTCTGCTGCCAGGACCTTCGTACATACAACTACAATAGTGTCAGCAACAGAGTCCCCAACTGGCAAGAGCTTGCTTTCTAGGACATCTAGCGTATTGTCTAAGGGACATTTGGTGCTGTTGCATAGCATGCTCAAGCATTCATCCATGCGCATGCCAAATGATTTCTCCAAATCATGCATAAACACATACTCCTCCCCATCCACTACCACTGAGGAGAAGCGGCTGATTTCTACCTCTGGGATAGCCACATCCGTCAATGGTAGTGGCACTGGAGTGTCACTAGGGCTAGCCACAACGATGGATTTCTCAACCACTTCCTTGAGCCCCCTGGGATACTTGAGCCGAAGTGTCTTTTCTTCCGCTGCAAGGTTCATGGGGATAACCTCCTGCTCCTTGGTGTCCTTGATAAAGGACCCAACCTGAAGGTGTGGTAAGCGGAGCTCCTCCAAATCAGGTTCCTCGCTCACCAAGAAGATAAATGTTGCTAGCCGAGAAAGGTACTCCACCCTCAACTTGCGCTTCTTGAGTGCTGACACCCCTAGGGCTTGCTCGTCCAAGAAATGGCCTGCGTCGGTGGCAATTTCTTGGAATCGTCGCAACCGCTTGGAGAATGGGCGATCACCTTTGTGTATGTAGCGCAAAAGATCGCAAGGCACCCAGATCCCTGCATGTGGGGAGATAGATACGGAATATTTTATGATGTGCTCCTCCATGAACGCAAAAATCTCAGCAAATGCATCCATGCGAAGGGCAATTGTGGCGTCAAGGTCAGGGAGACGAGTAAAAACGGTGTGGAGGTCCAACTTCCCTTTGTATTTGGTGTCCTCGAGGAAGAGGATGAAGCGTGACAAAGGGGTGGGTGTGGGTGCAGATGCAGAGGCTGTGGAAGCATCCATGTCTAGCCTGGGGTGTAGATAGAGAGTGGAGGAGCTCAAGAGTTGCAAAAGTGAAAATAGTGAATGAGTTATGCGGCCCCCCTTTTATAATGGTCCCTTTTTTAAAGACATAAAAAAAAAGAGGCACTTTCACCAAAAATAATCTCTCATCTCAATGCGAAAAATTATATTCAAAGACATGATTTGCCGAAGCAAATCATGTTGATTACATCAGGGATCATTTCAAAATTGCAAGAGTTACAAAGTTATAAGAGCGATAGCATAGTTCCATCCATCCCCCAATCCTCCTTGACCTTCAATTTGTCTTCCATTCTCTTCCCAATATGCGGACATTCATTACCATAAGCATCGATTGATCGACAAACTATGATGTATTGAAAATGTGGTGGAAGGATCTCACCTTGTGACCTTGTAAATGAAATTGTGCTTGTTGAAGGGTCTCAAAATCCATAATAACCAAATGTTCTCGCACATTACTGAGAGTCCAATGCTTGTTCACTTGGACTGCCTCCAAAGCATCGTTGGGCATCTTCACTGCAATGTCAAAGCTTGTAATAGTGCCATCTACACTCTGTAAGGGAGTCCACACTCTAAGCTTGCACATCCAACGATCATAGTGAAATTGTATGTACAAGGAGGTGCGGGATTTCAAATAGCGCATTCCAATACCTGAAGCTCCAACCTTACAACGGTACCGGTCCCCATTGTGCATGCCCTCCACAAAACCCCAGTCCTCTTCTAAACCATCTGCTATTGGCCCTCATTGTGTGCGGAATCGTGCAACTTGGATCATCATTGGAAAGGAAAGCTTCTTGGCTTCAAGAACCGCAAAGACAAGGGGACCGTAGCCATTATGCAACATATTTTCTCAATGTCAAGCATGTAATTGCAACAACCACCTCGATTTCCAACACATTGTAAGTACATGTTTTGAGAATACAAAGCTAGGTGTGAAATCACAGTGTAATGTTATTATGGATTCATACTTAAGATTTGCCATGCATTTATAGTCATGTTTCCTTCCACATTGGTGGAGGAGCAGCCACTACATAGTCTCTCCGGCACATTCAATGCTATACATGCGGATATTGGAGCAACAATGTTCGCACATCTTTGCCCAACCAAACTGGTTCAAAGAAGGATTTTTTTCTATTCTCACTCCTATATTGTTCCTACTTCTACATAAGAGTTTGGAATGCTTGAACCCATTCTAGTAACTTCCTTATTAAGGTGGTCGGTAGCATCTTTCAAGCAAAAGATGATAATAGATGTCCAAAACTCTTTGAAATACTCTAAAGCTTCTTGGTCTCTGGGCTTGAGTTGGTGTTTGCCTATTTATTGTTTTGTGCACATTTTTAAAGAGTTTGGATTGTGGAGACTACCACAATGCTTGTATGTAAAGATGTGCATTATGAGGAATTAGGATGTATACCCAAGCACCTTTGGTGAACTCTTGTGGCACCCACTCATCATCTATACCTCTAGTGTTGTGGCATGCAAGTGCTGTGACCTCATCCTTTGGCCGCCTTTGCGAAGTAGTTTTGGCCATGGTTGAGCAAAGAAAACTAGGAGGAGGAGCAGGACCTTGCTTGTTGCTACAATGTAGGTGGGATAAAGTAATAGAAGAAGGTGGTTAACCCTTGCTTGGTGTGGCAATGGGAGGAGAAGGTGGATAACCCTTGCTTGGTGTGGCAATGGAAGGTGGTAGGGGAGAAGAGAGGAGCTTCCTTGCTGCAGCAATGGAGATGGTGTAGAGAGAGAGTGTTGGAGTAGAGGATGAGTGTGATGGTTGCAACCAAGGAGGGGTTGGAAAAGGGGTTCTAGAGAGAGAAAATCACTTTTTGTCTAAGAACTACTTTTAGAGGGGTTCTGGATAGTAAAAAAAGATTTTTCAAATAGATTTAGGGGGATTTTAAGAAGATAAGATTTGAGTTTTGAAAATTTTGAAAAATTTCAAAATTTTGGGATTTTTTCAGAACCGGATAAAAAAAGAGGAAAGTTGGAGGTTCCATATGGCCCACTCCCCCCCCCCTCTCACTAGGTAAGAGCCCATTAAGAAGTGTAAGACTACTTTGTTCCCCTATATTTTTGAGGAGATAGAGTGTGTCCACCACCCTCTTCTCATTGGCTGGCCTCTAATTAACCTTAATCCCAAAGGGCCCCTAGAGGGTTCATATTTTTCCTAATGACATAGAGATACATAGAGAAGGAGAGTGATAGAGATTTCGTGACAGGGTGATTTGGAGTACAAACCCTTCAATACTAGAGAGGTTGTTCATATGTAGAGACATCTCTGCATTGAAGTTATCTTTGGGTCCAACTATTGTCAATATAACACATGCTTCTTATACATGCAGAGGCATGAAGAATGCCATCATCATTGAATCAACAAAATAATTATTCACTAGTGCAAACCTATCCCATGGTAATAGTGATTTTGAACGTATTATCATTAGAGATGTGAAAAGAAGATGACAAATATTATGTGTGAAAAACAAAGTGACTACTATTACTTGTGATAAAAGAAAGTGAAAAGAGAAATTCAGTCCCCTACAAAGTGTATAGCCTACATGACAAACTAGTATGAGACTTCAAGCATTGATATGAGAATATAAAGAGGTTGGAGATAGCCAATACCTACTATGAAGAGAAATCAAAGAGCTGAGGTGTTGATATTGAGGATCCTAGAGAATTCTTTAGTAGTAGCTTTCACATTAGCACAAGGGATAATTACGAGCAACAAAAAAAATGGAGTTCAAAAAACAATTGACCATAGAAAAACTTCAAAGCATGGTCAGGGTCTCGTTCCTCTCTATACAAAAAGGAAGTAGAGTTGAGGAAAGAACAAAGCGTTGATGATTCCCACCATGCAAATTTTGGTGGGAATCCATATATTGACTATAAGGAACAAGTTGGGCAAGACACCCCACTTTGTTTTGGCGCAGTAGTCAATACAATTTCCCTAGAGGATTTCACCTCGTCGATCTAGAGCAAGATGGCCAAATTTTTAGCTATACTAAGGACTCACAAAATCTTTGGAAGTTTTACTAGTTTAAGATTGTATTGCATTGTGGTGAGCTATGTGGGTCTAAATTACAAGTGTCCTATATCAAACATCTGTAAAATAAAAATCCATTTTGCAATTTCAAGTTGCATCATGTTACATACACAATATGCTATCTAAGTAATAAATGAGTTAGTACTTATCTATGTTTGGGTCAATAACAAGTATGAGGTTTACTTACATTGCAAAATTGCTTACACTAAACATTTTTACTTCACACATGAGAGGGATAAGCTATCAATATGGGCATTAACTTCTAGATTTTTTGCCATGTTATAAATCATAGCCAATTTCACAACAAGAACACAATTGGAGTATATTTAGTCTCTTTTAGATGGTTGTTTGGTGACTAGTTTATGTTTGACTAATTACATGGCAATATTGCTCTGTGACTTAAATTATGAGATTATGCAAGATCGGATCCCAAAAATATTTTCTCCTTTGGTAATGTATAGAATCATTTTGGTTCACAAAATTCCAATAAAACGTCCATTCTTTGAAATGACATTTGAAACACCAAAAATTGCCTCCCAATCAACATTTTCAAAGTTACAATGTTTTGCTTAGTGGCCAGGAAAGATGGGCTTTTGGGAATCATTTTCCTTTTTTGCATGTCATTATCTATTGGCAAGGACTCGTAGACATGAGAAATACAACTGAAGAGAGAGAGAGAGAGAGAGAGAGAGAGAGAGAGAGAGATCGCCTTTCCTTTTGAGGACCACACATTCCTCATCCATACTATTATAAGAATCCCCGGTTCATTTTTTTAATGTTAATTCCCAAGCCATTTGAATAGTCTACATCCTTTAAAAGGATGAGGTATGAGGTATATATAGTTTTTGAAAAAGGGCTCGACAAAGCTTTTAGAAGTGAACATTTAATGAGACCGTGTCAATAATTACGTTCACAAGGACACAATTTTGTGTGCTCCTTGCAAATCTTCAGCTAGAACATATTAATCATGAACAAGGAGATACTAATGTCGTAATTATGTGAATGAGAGTTTTTTTCCAGATAAAGCTTGCCTATCTAGGTCACACTATCATTCTGACAACATTATCATGTTAATCCTCCTCCCTAACTGAAACGGTCCACTTGCAAGAAAGTAAGCCAAAGTGAGATCTTTCACCTTCATTAGATTGATTTGTAAACGTGTACAAGTTACTCAAAGGTGCTCTCAAGTTTTTTGAAAGCAAAACCGGAAGGTAAAAAAAAAATCACCGCAATGATGTGAAAAGGAACCTTGGAGGACATCTTGTGATTTACAAAAAAAGAAGCTCCCCACTACTGAGAGGTATTTACCGATTGAGGGGCTCAACTGAACCATTCCTTTTCAATGTGACATATACAAGGATTTGCCCTTGGGTATCAAAAGTCTATAAACATTGTCCAAATACCATAATGTTACGAACATTGGGCACCCAAGCATCCAAAAAACTTTCGCATTGCACCAAATATAATTTTCATTGGCCAAAGATGTGCATTACATAGAGAGCTATGTTAAAAAGTACAAGGTTGAATGCCTTCAGAAAGCTAGCGCTCACCACAGCTGTCAAAAATAAAGAGTACTGAGTTGCATGGAGAATTTGTATGCATTGTGGAACACAAGGCTATCATGGAAAGGGGCCATGCGGCAAGCTAACAAAGAATCTGGATGAGGGAATCACGGTGGCAAAAAATACAGCAAAGGGCAGCAACGAGGCTGGGAAAAAGAGTGGCAGACAAACATGAGGTGGCTAGTAAACCGCACTCCCCCCCCTTCTCGCATGCACACACACACACACACACACAAATATACACGCATTCAAAGCCTTTGAGACTTCAACTTACAAGCAATTATAAAGATACCAATGTTGCAAAAGTACTACTCAAAGAATATAGAGAACTAATGGCAAGCAAAGCAACAAAGTGCATGCATGGCCATTACCGACAACACATGCTACATGACAACCAACTGCAAGCACAACTTTATGAAAAGGGCCTTCCCAAACAAAATGAAACGGTCATTAGAGAATCAAGGAAATTTTTTGTCACCACAATTGGTCTCCCAACAAATAGTGATCAATTATTTACATTATTTCAACAAAAACTTGTTCGTTTACCTCCACTACAACTAGCACAAAACCAATACACATTTAATCCTATATGGCCCAGCACACTAAACAATTTAATGACTGAAAAACCAAAAAGCATGGGATTACTTGAACTTGGAAATCCTGTTAGGCACAACTCAATCATGTACTTGCAACTATCACACAAACCTATAAAGGGGCTTGTCTGGATGTGCAAGAAACCTCAGTTTATGAAGGATAATTAAGGAGATAAATTTTCCTTCTGAGCATAAAACATACAAGCCAAATCTTGGGGTTTTACCAATTGGAAGAAGAGATCTAGATCACAATCATTCTTCCAATGGCTGGGAGGTCAAATGGACCATTCTGCAGTTGAACAGACTTTCCGTGTTAGCATTTTAATTACGCCGGCTGGTAAAGCTATCTAGATGTCCATGGGCATGACTGATGCTCCACAAATTAGTAATGTTACAGCTGGATAAACTACACACGCACAAAGCATAGGCAGTGCCATGAAAGCATCCACAAACACATAATGGGTTGCTAGGAGTCATCAACAATAATAATGAAAAATACATATGTTAAAGACCTGCGCCTAACTATATTGGCTGAACTGCAAATCAACTCAGGATGGGTAGCACATTACAAGTTGATGAAGAGTGTGAGAGCAGAAACCAGGTTTGGCAATTCTTGCACCCCGTTAGCTTTGAAAAAATCAGTCACCTCTTTGAAGCACACCACCCAGCTCACCCAAAACACCATTACTGAGAAGACCAGTAAGAATCATGTTTCTTTAGGTGGTGTATCAGGCTCCTCCTCTGGCTTCTCTTCTTCTTCTTTTTTCTCTTCCTCTTCATCTTCCTCTGGAGGATCAGTTGGAGGAGGCTGAGGGAGTGGAGTTTTCATTGGACTGAACTGCGGAAAAATATCTGGCCGTCTTCCAGGTCGGGGTCTCTCCCATTCCTGCAGGAAAGGCCAAAAGGAAATTAGACCCGTAGGTGCCTCCAATTTGTTTTGATGAAAAAACCGTCAAAACTTTTACAGATGGATGTTTACTTGATTATGTAGACTTCATGCTCGCTGCTCTGCCGACGCACCCCCCCTCTCTCCTGCTCGCGCCGTCCTGCCCTGCCATCCTCGCCCCCCCACTACTGGCGCTGCCCATCTCCCACACAGCCCTCCACACGCCCGCACACTGCCTCTCCTCCTTTCGCTCCTGCCCGCCGCCCGCCCAACCCTTGTCACACAACCCCCCCCCCCCCCCCTTCACTGTGCCCACCTCCATTTTCCCTGGTTCAGATTCCTTTCAGAGTAGGGTTTGCAGCAGCAAAGGTCGTGCCAGCACTAGTAGCAGACGCATATGGATGCTCGTGCTCTGCCACAGAGGGACTCAGATGAAGCCCCCTCACCGACCCAGCGGAGCCCACCATCCGACTTTCTCTGTCGCCAGCAAAGCAAGCGAGCCTTGCAGCAGAGGTGGAGCGCCTTCAGGCCACCTCTCTCATCTGCAAGATTATTGGCAGCCGTCCCAGTCGAGGAGAGGTACGTGACCTTCTACAGGCCTGCCTTCTAGGAGAGGTAGGGAAGATCATCGACATCCAGCTTCTCGGGTGAGGATACTATCACATAGAGTTTCGAGACTCCCGAGATGGCGGCCAAGGTCATCTCGATGAGCCTGTTGGCCACCCGAGCAGTCAAAGCACACTTCCGACAGTGGCGCCATCGGTTCGATTCTGCATCAGATGTTCTTGTAGAGGAGGCACACTTGCCTAATTCGGTCTGCTTCCCTGGCCTGAGGCGGAAATACTTACCGCTTCTTACTAGGATTGGTTCCGAGATCGGGACAATTTTGAAGACACAGTAGCTTCAGTTGGAGCCAAGGCTGCTGGTGTGCCTTCAGTTCGTGTTCTCATTCGTGACACTCATACTCTCCCGAAGGTGGTCCTTCTACCTAGGGTGAGTGGGGCATGGTTACGCCAAAGGGTGGAGTGTTCAGGACTCCCGAACCAGTGCTTCATTTGCAGGCAGATGGGCCACTTAGCGAATGCCTATCCTCGCAGGAGATCTCGACCCACAGCGCATGCGCAGCCTCCCAAGGCTGAGCATGCTCAGTAGACAAGTACCCAGGACACACAGGCTGGTACCTCGACAGAGGCCAGCGATCAGCCAGCTGATGGCTGGCATCAAGTGCCCGAACGCTGTCGACACGAAAAGGCTTGCCACTGGTGGCCGACCTCCTACAGCTCAACAACATTGGGTTGCGACACGGAACCGTTTTGACCCCCTCGAGTAGGAGCCGCCCCCCCCCCCCCCCCCCCCCACCTTTAGACTCCTCCGTCCCGCCGCCTCCTCCCCCTCCTCTCCCACCCGCTCCTCTCTCCCCGATGGGGCCCTCACCCTCATCAACCGACCCATCCCACACTCCTCAGACGCAAGGGGACTGGACACACATCCGCAGTGAGACGATCTCTTGGTAGTGCTTTCGCTACGAGTCGCATGGCTCGAGAGGGACTGTCCCACCTGAGGACGCCACTTTTGGTCTAGATCTCTCCTTTTACAGCAATCCCTCGTTGTTTGACCAGCTTTGACATTCGCAGACGATAGAACTTCTTCGACTACAGCTTCACACGCTTCCTTGGTGACCTTTCTCCCGACCTGGAGGAAGCTTGCTTTCGAGTTCACGTCCTCTTTCTAGAAGCCTGAGGCACTAAGGCTCTGGATAAAGCGGTAGGTTTCTCCTTTTTGTTGTGCTCCAGCAATCATACAGAGTGGACCATGCACACAGTCCTTGACTGGCTCCAGGTCCACACTATTGAGTTCTCACACCACATATGGGACCTGGGGCTGACAGATCTGGTACAGACAATTCAGTCTTTAGCCAAGTTTAGTGTGATGCCGCCGGATGCAGCAGGTTGCAGGCACATTGTGGTGTATTTCGAAATTAATGAAATCCAGTCTTTTTGTTTACTGAATCTACTTGAAAGAATTGAATGATGAACAAAGAACCAATATGTTTGAATTGGATAAAGAACGACAAGAATTTCTGCACACACAGGTTGATTGCTTCTCTGAAGGCCTACGAGGCGAGTTACCTCCACCTCTGTCACGTGACACATCCAACCCTATGTGTCCGTGGACAAGCTACAGCACAACAAGGGTTCAATCAGTCCAATCAGTCTAGATTTAGAAGTGATCTGGCACTTTTGTGAGTCTATTCGTAGACCATGCATGCCCAAACACTTAGTGTAGATGCATATCCTCTGGTTGCACACAGCATGATCATAAGCATTCCCATCAAAATCCATCAGAATCCTTCAGGAGAATTTTCCAGTGCATTTAGCCTATTTTACCTATTTTTGACATTTTTCACTTATTATTTTTAAGTGACTTTTGTTGGAAAGTAGGTAGGGCAAATTGAGTTTGTATATAAGCAAACCTAGACTAGCACTATTTCGCAGAAGAGGCAGCAGGAGCACTCGCTCAACAGGCAGCTTCTCAGCAGAACCCCAAGCCCTAGAGTTTTTGCTCCACAGCAACCACCTAGCATTTTTGGACCAGATCAGCCAGCATTTTTGCTCTTGCAGATCCCTGGCGACAGAAGACTCAACACGAGACCTAGCGTTTTGCAGTTGCAGGCTATCCGGCGACAGCAGAGCCATTTTCAGCCCTAGCGTTTTTGCATCTGCATCACACCCTAGTGTTTTGCAGATTCTCCGCGACAGAACCTCAAGAACCATCAGCGTTTTCAGTTTTCAGCCCTTAGACACCGCAGATAAGTCCCGAACCTCGCAGATCTCACCTTCCCGCAGCAGATCCTCGCCGCATGGTCAGATTCCGCAAGGTTTACAGATTCAGCCCGGAAAACGCAGATTTCAGCATCTGCGTTTTCAGCGCGTCGTCGTCGTACCGTCGCCATCGACATCGTCACCGGTATAGAGTCAGAATTCAGCAGATACAAGATTTGCCGATTTCAACCATTAGCGTTTTCAGATTTCAGCCCGTCTCGTCGTCGTCCTCATTGTCGTCGACATCGTCGGCAAGTCCAAGCATTGTAGAGATTTGTGCAATCAATAGTAGACCACTGTCGTCGTCGTCCTCATTGACGTTGACATCGTTAGCAAGTCCAAGCATTGTAGAGATTTGTGCAATCAATAGTAGACCACTCTCGCCGACGAGAGTGGGGCCTTCGGAGGAGGGTTTTACGTCTCTGGTGTCGTATTCTCTTCTCTATCTCTCAGTCTCATGCAATTCCATTCACAATGTCCATTCACTTTGTTTGTGTTCATTGCACTCTCTCATTAAGAACAGAAGGCTCTCCCTTCCATAGGAATACAAGGAACCTTGAGCACAGTTCGGAGCACTCATCTTGAGCAAAGCGCAAACATTCATTCCGTTGCACCTAACTACCTCGTACTGAAGACCATACGATTGATTTCATTCATGGAAGTACACTACCGAACCGACCACCTTATCGAGTTAGCCGAGCCTAGAATGAAGAAATAATGAACCAAGTAAAAGAACTTCTAGAAAAGAGTCTCATCTAACTGAGTACATCACCTTACTGTTCTCTGGTTTTGCTAGTACTAAAGAAAGATGGATCTTGGAGAATGTGCATTGATTATAGAGCTCTCAATAAAATCACCATCAAGAATAGATTCCCTATTCCAAGGATCGATGATATTCTTGATAAACTTCATGGATCCTCTTGTTTTAGCAGAATTGATTTGAAAAATGGATATCATCATATCTGAATCGCTCCGGGAGATATCTACAAGACAATCTTTCGGACAACTTTTGGTTTATATGAATATTTGGTGATGCCTTTTGGACTCACGAATGCTCCAACAACATTCAACCGAATGATGGATAGGATTTTCCGAAAGTATTCATCTTTTGTCAGCACTTTCTTTGACGACATTATTCTTTTCTCCAAAAATGAAGCAGAACATTGACACCATCTGCTACTGGTCTTTCAAGCGTTGCAAAATCATAGATTGATTATCAATGCCAAAAAGAGTGAGTTTTTCTTACTGGAGATACATTTCTTGGGACACATTGTCTCAGAAGGAGTACAGATGGACACGGCCATAATCGAGACTATCCGCGAGTGGCCCGACCTAAAGAATGTTCAAAAAGTTTGAAGCTTTTTGGGCTTGTGGGTTTATTATTGTCGGTTCATTCGGAATACAGAGATAGCTTCACCTTTGCATTTACTGACTCAAAAGGGAGTCCCTTTTACGTGGGGATCGAGAGAGGTGACTACTTTTCACACTTAAAAAAAATTAACTACAAAACCAGTGTTGGCTTTGCTAGACTTGCAAAAGCCATTCGAAGTTTATGTGATACTTGTGCTCGTAGTCAAGGAGTAATTTTGATGCAAGAAGGCCATGTGATTGCTTATGAAAGCCGGATGTTTTCACGGCCAGAATTGGTAGCACAGATATATGAGAAAGAGCCTTTGGCAGTGATCCATGCTCTTACACAATGGCGACAATATTTACTCGGAGCCGATTTCACAGTCTTTACAAATCACCAGAGTTTACGCTACTTGTCACAGAAGCAGCTTTTGGAAAAGCGGATGCGATGGACTAACATCTTGTCTTAGTTTCACTTCCAGATTGTCCATGTTTAGGGACAGAAGAATTTAGTGGCAGATGCGTTGTCTCGGAAGCCTTGGTTCTGGCTATTTCCGCGATTCATCACAGAAGCTTCGAGGATATGGTTGACTAGTACATCACAGATCCTGACTTTGCCGACATTTTTACTCGGATACAGAATGAGGAGACAGCTTTTTATTCCATACGGGATGGCTATTTGATGCGGAAAATGATGTTGTGTGTTACACAACCTTTGAGGGAAAAGGTTTTGACAAAGTGCCATTGTCCACCTTTTACGGGTCACCGCGGCATAGATACCACCTTGAAGGGTGTGGAGCGTTACTTCTATTGGCCGAGACTCAAAAAGGATGTAGACGACTTTGTTCGCACTTGTTTAGTATGCCAAAAGGTCAAGTTTGACAGGCATAAGGCACGCGGACTCTTACAGCCTTTACCCATTCCCACTCGCCCCTGGGAAAGCATTGCTATGGATTTCATCCTTGATCTCCCCAAGACTCAAAGTGGGCACGATGGCATTTGGACTGTCATTGACAGATTTAGCAAGCAAGCTCACTTCATTCCAGTAAAGAAAAAACTCAAACCTAATCATTTAGCAAGACTGTTCATCGCTCAAATATTTCAGTTACATGGCATGCCTAAGACCATAGTTTCCAACATAGATCCCCGATTCACGAGTTTGTTTTGGAGGGCTATTTGGAAGAACATTGGCACGCGGCTGCAATTCCATCATCATTCCACACAAAGACAGATGGGCAATCTGAGATAGCCAATTCAATGGTTTTGAATTTATTGAAGTCTTATATCTCCGAGCAGAAGACTCAATGGGAAAAATATTTGCCTTTGGTGGAGTTTGACTACAATAACACGGTTCACTCTTCGACGGGGAAGGCGCCATTTGAGGTGATTGAAGGTGCTAAGAAGGTCCCTCCTTTTCTAAGCACCAAGGACAAGATTTTTATAGTTGACCAGTACACGAGGGACTTGGACAATGCTTTTGCCAAGGTTCGCGAGGCTCTAGAGAAGTCTCAAGCACGGCATAAGAAGGCAGCTGATCGACATAGACGCGACTTGAAGTTGAAGGAAGATGATTGCGTGCTCTTACGTTTTGAGAAGGCACGCCGAAGAAAACGAAAGGAAAAAGAGAGGCTTTTTCCAAAGTTTAGCATGAGGTATCATGGCCCTTTCCAAATTCAAGAAAGATAAATGATGTATCCTTCAGACTCAAGTTGCCAGACACTTGGAAGATTCACACTGTGTTTCATGTGAGTCTTTTGAAACCCTTTAAGGGTGAGCTAACAATTGATGGGGAGCCTGATGAGCAACCTGAAGTGGAAGAGAGAGAGAAGATACTCGTTCTAGATCAGATTCTAGCACAAAAGGAAAGAAAAGTGAAAGGGTGAGCTGACAGTTGATGGGGAGCCTGGTGAGCAACGTGAAGTGGAAGAGAGCGAGAAGATACTCGTTCTAGATCAGATTCTAGCACAAAAGGAAAGAAAAGTGATTCGGCGGTTCTTAGTGAAATTTAAGAACTATCTGGCATTGGATGCGAAGTGGATGGAGGAGGAGGACCTAGCAGATACTCCTCAAATTTTGGAACTTTACCTTGAGGCTTTCGGCTTAGCTGCGTCTATTCCAAAAAATCCGGCAAATCACCAGGGTTGGATTTGGCGCAGACGGGACTGCACAAGAGGGGAGTCACTCCGCTCCTTTGTCAAAGATTACCTGGATGGAATAGAGTCACCGATTTCCCTTTGGATTTCAGGGGTACTGCTCTGCTGACACTATTCTGTTGTATGACTTTATGAATATTGAAAATGGATTTTGTTTGAGTAAAGGACTGAAAGACGAAATGACTGCAGCATTTCGGTCTTGAGAATCTACAGACATGATCGCAATAAGAATTAGCTAATCCGACATCAGTGAGGTCTGGGATGGATCTAGATGCGATTGCTAAATACGTTGCCATGAATCACGGTCTTAGATTTGGAATCAATTTTTATGTGATTGATAAGTACCGACGCACTAGACCGACACAAATCTAGCACTTGCACAAAGACGACTCAGTCAGTGCACATTCACATCATAGAGTCAATGTCTACTAAACTGGTTTATGGCCTCTGTTTGTTTTGCAAGCGTAATCGAGGGTGAGTCACAAACTGATGACGTGGTCGTGGGCCTCGACGCGCAAGTTGTACGGACAGGAGACACGTGGCAGATAGTATGAATTTCCGCATTCTACGAACATGCTGACATGTGGCAGATAGTATGGCTTTCCACATTCTGCACGGACAGGCTAATGTGGCAAACAATACGGCCTTCCGTAATTTGCACTGACAAGGTGTTGACGTGGCCAACTCTACAAATTTTCATAATTTGCACTAGGTGCTTTTCCTAGTAGACTTTGGAGCCACATGCTTTTGAGAGCCAATCGCTTTTGAGTTGAAGGCTTTTCATGTATTGCTTTTCACCAAGGCGAAGGGCCTTTAAAAATAAGTCCCTTGGGCTCTCTCTGGCTCACTTTGTGCTAACGAGCCGATGGGCAGAGGCGACCCAAGGGCAACTGTACTTTGCTCAATAATTAATACAAAAAGAAATACCAAAAGGTGCGCCAGTCTTTGAGGCCAATCTCTCTGGGCACGCCACTACGCCGGGCCGTGTCAACTCGATTGAACTGTGATTTTAAAGTGTGAAGTGTTTAGGGTGATTCTTTCTCGTGTCGCGACAGATTCAAGAATTGGGGTGTCCAAGTTTGTCACACACTACACACTACAAAATGTTTTGTTGATGTGTTTAAACTTTAAATGTGTCTCATAATGATCACATTGATTAAAAAGAAGCTCGGTCAAGGTTTCCCAAAATAATGATGATACAAAATTAATAACTGGAAGAGACATCAGGTACAATCCCAAGCAACACAACCTCAACACTGCCACATTCCTCTGTGATAACACCTGCAATGCATCTGGCATTAAATGAATACCACCATGACCACTAATCTTCACCATGCTCTTCCTACTTGGCTCTGAGCCATCCTCACAAACAGCACATGCAGGAACTTACAATGGGAAAATCAAGAGGTGATCGTCTGGTCATTTTCTCTTCGTCAGGCGCCATCGAGCGAGGTGAGCATCGTACGTGCTTGCAACTCCTTGAGGAAGAGCAGAAGGAGCTCACGTGCAATGAGGTTGAAAAAGGGCTCGCGTGACTAGGATAATTTCTGAATTGGAGGGTTTGTACAAAAGCGCAAGCGGACCCGGAGGAACGAGGAGGAGATGACGAGCTAGAGGCCGAACAGGATGAGCTCTGAGATGGGGGTCGCCAGGTGAGAAAGGCGGCTGGAGAGACGGGGGATATGGCAGCCATGGCTCGCTCGAGCGAAAGAATCAAAGCCTATGAGAAGATGGTTTATAACGCGAGCTTATACACCGGCTGGTGAGCAGTCGGTGCGTTCATTGGGCAGCCGGTGCGGTGCGAAGTCAATATGGTTGAGAGCATGCAAGATAGATTCACATGCTTAGAATAGGTTGTAAGAGGAGCTGAGAAACCAGCTAGAAGCAGGTTAAAGATTCATTGAATCTTTGGCACATGGGAGAGGAGGGGGTTTTCTTCCTTGAAGCTGGCTAACATGTTCATTAGGTTGAAAGCCAAGCCTCAATTATCAGATCATTACCCGCTTATTATCGCCATAGATGATAAAGCTGCCAAGATTAGAAACCATTGATTTCACACTAACCCGGGTCTTTTCCAACTCAAATTTTTCCAGTCCTCACTCAAGAAAATTTGGCCATATGCTTTTTCGATGGGAGTAACTCCAAGTGTTACCAGGTCTAATGTCATTAAGGATTCCCAAAAGGCTTGTATCACATTCAGAAAAGAAGTGTCTACGATCAAAAAAAGAGAGGAGAGACTCGATTTATCAAGAGCTCATAGTATTAGAGTCATCTGCTTCACTTACAATCGATGTTCAGAACCAAATCTCCAGCTTGAGATCTTAGATCAAAGCTAAGGAAGAACTCGTCTATCATCATGCTACCATCTTCTTTCAGGAGTGGTGGAATGGGAAAGTAGATCGCCTATTCAAGGAGATGATCAAGACTCTCAAAAAACAAGCTAAATACGACATCCCTCTTTTGATAATTGATGAAGATACAACAACAAATGAAGAAGAAAACACAAGTTTGGCTAAGTCACATTTTGAAAATCTTTTTATTCATATCGAGGTTGCAATTACACCTAAAAAGTAGCAACTAGAGAAGAAATGTGGGCAGCTAAGGTAAAAGTTATCCCTGTCTCCATAGCTAGTCAACTAGAGAGACCGTTCTCTGTTGAAGAGATTAAAAAATCAATTGAGGGATCAAAGGTCAACAAGACCCCGAGCCTAGACATACTACTAGCTGAGTTTTATCAAGCCTTCCAAAAATGGATTGTTCCTATTTTGCTTCTAGTTTGGGAGGAGGCTTGCCTCTATGGTGCCCTCTCCACAGCCATCAACACAGGTATCATAAAGCTTTTGCATAAGAGGGGGCCTAAGGAGGTCTTGTCCAAGTGGAGTCCTCTTACCATGCTAAATATTGTTTATAAAATCTTTGCCAAATTGGTTGCTAACGGAATCATTGTGGTTCTTATGCAACTTATCTCAAAGAGGAGAAGGGTTTTATACGAGGAAGAAGAATCCTAAAGGTTGTAATTGCCAACTCGAAAGACATTGAACATGCTCAGGACATGGGTAATGAGTTTGTTTTCATAAAAAATGACTTTGATAAAGTCTATGATAGGCTAGAAGGGAGTTTTATTTTGCTCAATATGGCTCATGTGGGTTTTGGCCCAAAGCTTATTCACTTTGTCTCAGGACGCTCTTTGGCAATGCAAGGGTTAGTGGTGGGGTAAAGGCAATATGCCCTTTGCCCGAGGCCGGACGTTCGATGTTCGGTCGCCCACTATGTGTACATACACATTCTTTATTCTTCATATACGCAAAGAATAAGGAGCTCCTCCCCACCACTTCTTAGAGTGAAGCTCCATCAACACAGTGTGTCTTCTACTCTTCTCCTCACTCGCACTCCACATGCACATTTCGGACGCGCTGGTCATATCAGAATTTTGAAATTCTAAGCGCTAAATTTTTTGCAACATCCTACAGCAATCTCGACATATAGAAGCTTGGCAATTCGGATTCGTACATTGTAGAGAGTGATGTAGTTTGCATCTCTGGCTATGTATGTCACATTGTGGTGCTACTTGAGAGAGAATCTAGCTTGCATTTGTGTGTGAAAGTGATTCTTTGGGATGTGACTTTCGGATTGTTACACATTCGAATGCGGTTTTGTACGCATTGTATGGTGATGTAGGACATTCCAAAGAGTAGTTTTAGCACAGTTTTGTGCGGATTTGCTATGTATGCAAATGTGAATACGAAATGATCTTATTATAGCTCAAAGTGATAGGTTCACAAGTATACAGATGTTTCGGATAGGTGGATTTTCCATAGAGCTACTCATGTGGGAGTGAGCTCGGTTGCCATGCTTATGGTACATGTATGTCATATATGGATCTGTGATTGAGACGGATGCTCTCATACAGTTTTATGCACTTTTGATTACGACCCACAAGTTTTGTCTTACTTCTCTCCATCATGCGTTTAGTCACTTTTGACTTGGTGTATGACATTTGTGGATGAGAGATTGAGTCTTTGTTTTGCACATTGCCGGAACGGATTCCTTGATGCATTTTATGCATTGTTTGTGTTGCCAATTTTTTATGGCTGATATCTTTGGGTTTCTACTCAGTTTTTAGGGAAAACTCTACGGTTTTTTTCCAGTTTCTTGCCATACTTTATGCGTATCCGCTGATTTACTCTCTTATGGTTTAGTGGTCGAGTTTGACTCCCACTTTGACAGGTTTTGTCAGCTTGGGCATGGGTGAGTGTTCTTGTATCCACTCTTGCAGGAGTGAGGATTGCATATGCTTATGTGGCTACATATTACAGACAGTCACATGCTTTACATGTTTTTTGCAGATCTTTGCAGACATTTTTTTTGTGGGATGCATTTTGATCGTGTTTGCTCCCTACTTGCATGTATGGTTATGTATGTTCGGTTGAGTTGTTTGTCCCAAATTGTATGCCTACAAATAGAAGATTGTAAAGTTGGTTTTATGCATATGTGTGCATCAGTTTTGATGCAATTGATCATGGTTTTCATGATTGTGTAGTAGTCCAATGATCTCCCACTTTGTTGCTATTTTGTCATGGTTTATGGTTGAGTTTGATATCTTGCCGTACTTTGGTTTCTTGGCATCCATATAGCAGACATGTGTGACAATTTAGAGTCTACAATGATGACTCATGATAGACGGCGGTCTCATAGTTTCGGATATATGCGATGTTGGCATTGTGGTCACACATGACACATTAGGCACCGCTCTTTCAAAAATATGAGGTAACAACGGAGATGCATGTGTGATATAGATGAGGTTTTGACACATGCTAGAGTGCTCCTAGAGTGGTGGCTTCATGTGCTAGTGACAGTGATGTCACGTTTTCCTTTAGCGTTCCTCCTGCTTACATTTCTTCAAGAGGTGACACTTCTCCTCGTTGGTTACTAGTTGAGGATGCAATTTTCCACACACCATATATCGTGACTGGTTTAGCACTTTCTCTAGCGGGAGCTTTAGTTGTCTACACTTGGTCAATTTTTTGGTGGCGTTTGACATTGCAGCTCTGCAGGAGATGTTTGCTTGTCATTGCCCATTGGTGCATCATATACGCTACAACCTGTGTGCTATGTTCCTCAGCTGAGACAGAGTTTGATCTTAGTGGGATAATTAGAAAATTTTGAGTGTCAGACACTGCTTAGAGAGTATTCTTTTCAATTGCATTGTGGATCATTGATGATTGCCAAGGGATGCCATTGTGGCTTGGTATATCCTATGCATGTATCTGAGGTATGAGACGACATGGTCTCAGTTTTGTTGCTGGCATGCATTGAGCGAGAGACGAGACATATCTCCTTTGTAGGTGAGCTCTAGTATGCTCACGAGACAGAGAACTTAGCTATGCAGAACATGCCAGTAGACTCTGTAGAGACAAAGGTAGAGCAACAATGCTCTAGTGAGACACAATAATTGGCGTCATTGGAGTCTGTGCAAAACAACGGGTGGTGTCATTGGAGTCTCTGTGAATAGAGGTAGAGCAAGTCTGGTCCCTAGAGACATAGGTAGAGATGACGGGCATGGAGTGTGTGTGAATAGAGGTAGAGCAAGTGTGGTCCCTAGAGACATAGGCAGAGATGACGGGCATGGAGTCTGTGTGAATAGAGGTAGAGCAAGTCTGGTCCCTAGAGACATAGGCAGAGATGACGGGCATGGAGTTCTTTGATATGATTATGCTAGAGGCTGATGAGTCGATGCCAGGATGCATGGTTCCACCTATGGGTAAGAGAGACATAGCCATCCCAATGTCGAAGTTGACATATCCATACATGATGAGTATTCTTGATGATGCAGTGCATGCAAATAGCAAGGAGGCTAGGAAAGCTAGGTTTGGATAGATTTTGTCAATGTTTGGGCATCTCATGTACGACCTACTAGTGTTGAGGCTTGACTTAGCAGTTGTAATGGGATCATTTGCAGCAAGGATTGTCAGTCGTACGGTGACTGACACTAGCATGATACTTAATGGAGCTTTGAAAATTATATACAGTTCTCTATGAGATGGCTCTAGCATGGATACGCACGCTCGACTATCATTAGAGCCGATACGATTGCATGTAGATTGACTCATGAGCCAGTGGGAATAGGTTGAGAGAGTCTCTCACTTGTTTTCTTGTACATACTAGTAGTTTATCTAGTAGCACTTGTAATGTAATTGGTCTATTAACTTGAGAATAACAAAAATTAATGAGAGTACTTTTGTGAAATTGCTTTGTGAGCATAGCGGGTGAAGATAATTGATAGTATTTGATTAACTTGGTATGAACAATACTTTTGCAAAAGAGAGAATTCAGAGAACATGACGACAGTTGAGGACCAGATTTATGTGGAGCCGGTCCCCCCTCCAATAGGAATTTGTATTATGATTTCTCCCATTAAGAGAGACTTGTTACATTACAATCTTTGTGTTCCTTGTGACCTAGGTGATGCAATGAAGATGGAAATCTTCATGCATCACAAGAATAACATAAACTTTGAAGAAGCTTTAACTATCCCAAGCCTCATTCCCAAGACCTCAAACACCTTAAAAGGTGGAGACAGCTAGCAGGGAATGAGGGTGCCACAAATGGCTCCAAGCACACAACAAGCCTAAACTAGTAAGCTCAAAGATGGCGTTGGTGTGTCACTCACCGCTCTACGCTTTCTGTCGTGGAGGATTCCTCGTCGTGAAGAAGAGAGAGACGCCACTATGCCGCGCTCAACCGCCTCGCCGTCGTCGTGCCGCTGCAATGCTCGATCGCACACTCTCTTTCTCTCTCTCTCTCTCTCTCTCTCTCACACACACACACACACACACACACACACACACACACACACACACACACACACACACACACACACACACACACACACACACACACACAAGGAGATGAAGAAGAAGAAGATGGAGATGGAGCAAGAGCACTCTTCAATTGCACAAATGAGAGAATGAGTGAATTTTGAGTTTAGTTGACTTTTATATGAGCTCGCTCCATTCACACTTGGGCGCCCATGCTTAGCCAACTAATCCCTTGAATGTTCTAGTTAGAGTGCGCCTCTCATCGACGATCACTCTTACCCTTTTTCTAGTGGACCGACAAGCCCGGTACCTGACTCTACCAAATAAATAATACAACATCCATCGTAGGTGATAGGAATGTGCGTGAGGGTTAACATGCCCCCCTTCCTGATGTAGATTCCGTCCTCGGAATCTATTGAGTTGAAGCTCGTTCGTTGAGATGGAAGAGCATTTGAGATGAATGTCCTTAGCCTTCTTCAATCACTGCAAAATTAAACAACATTGGCACAGTAATTGCATTCTCATATACAATTAAAAAGCATATGCAGTTTTAAGCAGACAAATTGATTGGTATCATAATTCTAAACCATTTGTCAGCAATAAACATTAAATTTCAATATAATCAAATGCATAAACAGTTGTAAAGGTAAAAATTAAACAAGTCTAGGGTCGCTAATTTAACGGTCGAAAGGCACTAAAGATCGACTATTAATACCATGGGAAAGCTTCTCAATTTTCTCTGGTCAATTAAGTTATTTAATTGTGAGAGCCAAGTATTTCATGTCCGAGGGCTGACTAGAGGCTATACCTAGAAGACCTTGTAGTTAAGCTACGATAAAAGGAATTTATCATAATCGTCGCTTGACTAATTACCTTTTCTTTGACCCCCCAAAGTCTTTTCACAGTGATTCAATTTTGATGTGTGTGCTTATTTTGTATGCCTTGGGTTTTTTGCTTTTCAGGGAAAAGCGCTCACACTGGGAACCTCTAGGGCTCTAGTACCATAGGCGATACATGTGAGTGGAGTACCAAATCAAGCTGAGGTTTCTCTTCCAGCTTAAGATTTTACATTGTGGCCCTTTGATTTTTTGTTTGTTCGTTTTCAGCATTTTAATTTTGTAACTTTGGGGGGTCATATAACATTGTTACCCTCCCCAGGCTCATCACACTAGTAAACTCCCTTTATAATACTTAAGGTAAGGGTCAATAGGGACTAAGCCCACTAGAAAGCCCTAGTACATTTCACACAATGCTGCCTAAATCAGATTAACAACCTAAGTAACCATTGATTATTAGGAAGGCATTCCCCATGGTATTAAGAGAAGATCTTTAACACCTAGCTTGGTCAAACTAGCTTAGTCAGAGTGGTTGATTTTTAAACCTAGACAAGTGATTATGACAAAAAATTACATTGAATTTAATGTTTCATACTAAGCAAATGTGTTGAATATTAGGCTACCAATCACAATTAAAGCAGACAAACATGGATGCAAAAAGATAAGGGGCAATGCTAATGGACAAGAAACACCTGTTTGTCTTGATGATCGTGCTTGATTTGAAAAGTGGATGAGAGAAAAATTCCATGAAGGTCCAAATCCTAACCACAGCAACACGTTCCTGTACACACGAGGAAACACAAAGAATACCTCTAGGAGGCACATCAGTGGGAAGAAAGAACTTTGCTAATCACTAAACTCTAAAACAGAAACACTCCTATTGTAATAATCCTACTTACCCTCCATCACTCGAGTTTCTGTTTTATGACGTAGGTTTCTGTTTCACTGTATTGGATGTGAATGTGTAGGTCTGGGTCAATGTTTTGACTTTTATTGTGCATACTCGTTTGCTAATTGCTCTTGCTCTTTATTTTTTAATTTTGTTTTGTGAGTATAAGGCTTTATATATACATTCCCTAAGATTGGGAGATTGAGAGGTCAGGGGGAAGGTTGAGAGGGGAGTGAGTGAATGATGACTGTCAGCAAACACTCTCCCCTTCCTTGGGTAGATCATACCGTTTGAAATGCGCTCGTCACCCTTTGAAACCAATTGTTCCAGTTGGTAATAGGTGAGGATTTTTCGACCATCCTATGCGTTTAAGGTACTCTCCCAGGATCGAACTTGAAGTGGTTCATTAGGTGATTCTTGAATACTAGGAGGTGTGGAATCCTTTGTAGCTTTATGGAGGTCCACTATTATAGGTGGAGGTTGTGGAGAAGCTTTTACCTCTATGGATGCATTACATGAGGAGCTAGAAGCTTCATGGGTCTCCCCCCTTCCTAAGCTAGGTGGAACAAATCGTTCTTTCTTCGGTACCCAAACTAGCTCTGGAGCGGGTGTGTAGCATTCTGTGATTTTTTTCTTTCCGCGATCGTCAATTCGTTTTGGAGCTACCGGATTGGGCTCACATGGGTCAAGTGGCAAGTAAGAACAAAATCTACGTTTTGGCACCCAGATTTGATCATTCCCTTGATAGTAGCCTTGGGCTTCCAATAGTCGTTTAGGAATCCACCGCCACATTTCCTTACATTTCTTGGGGTGAATGGGACGTTTCTTACCAGCCTCCTGTCTTTTAGCACTGGCTATGGTCGCTAAAGAAGTTTTAGGGACCCACTTGTATGTTTTCTTTGTTATATGAGGATGAGTCTTGTCAGAAGCTATATGCATTGCTTGTAGCATATTTAAGGGTACATGCATTTCATCCCCCTCAGGTGTTACCCAGGTCGTCCCCCTATTTCCCCAAGTGTCTATGGTTGCTGCTAGGTGGACCCAATCCACATTGTCCGACTCAGTCATCCCAGGTAGTACATCCATATAAGGAGAATCTTCCCCAACATCAGTGTGTCCGATTTACACGTGTAACAATATTGCAATGGGGCGAGTGAACTGTGGTGTTAGATCTATGATCAATTATAAACCTGTTTCCTAGAGGATGTGCTCGACCAGTCACAACATCCACTCGAATGACCGAATCTTGGAACTGCAAGTAGACATGGTTTTTAGACCAATCATGCACTATCTTTGCTTCCCTCATGAAAGGACGTCCTAAGATCATCTCCGATGCCATAGTGTGTTTGGAGAAATCCATAACAATGAAGGTAATCCTTATTTTATGTCCAAAGATCTTGATCTTGAGATCTTCTAGCATCCCAATAAGTTTAACAATAGACCCATTGGCCATCTTCACTACTATGGTTGTGGTCGCAAGGTGAGGTTTTCCCATAGTTTCCCAACAATTTTTAGTCACAATGCTAACCCCAGTGCCACCATCAAAGCTTCCCTTCATAGTTAATCCCTTGGTAGTGATTGGTATGGTTGCATTGGATTCATCACCCTCAAAGTATTGTCCCAACTTGTTAACATGTATTTCTATAACAAGTCATCTAGGTTGGGTTGTGGATATAAGTGTTCCTCCTCTATTGGCATCTCCCCAACTCCATCCATCTGTGCAAATTGTGGTAGCCCAAACTTTAGTTCTCCATTGAGGAAGGCTTGAAGAGCTGAGACTAGCTCAGAGGGTCTTTATATAGTTTGGACATGATTGTGGTTCTAAATTCTGAAGACATGAAATCCATCAATTTGGCAATGTTTAACGGCACCTTTTGGACTTCAGTCCCTTGACGTGGGGAAGATGGGATCTCCATTTCTTCGATAGGATCAAGTAGTCCCTCTGTAAACATTTTTTCCATCAAGAAGTGAGTACGCCCACTTTCCCATGACTTTAAGTCACTTTCTTCTTGGATGACACTAGGTATGGCTAAGGGTCTATGGACTTGGTGAGGTTGTTGTTGCGTAGGGAACACGGTGTCTGTAATCTGGATCTGCCTAGGTGCTAGTTCTAAATCCCTTTGGGTATCTTCTACCAAACTCCTTAATTGCTTGACTCGCTCAATCTCCTCTGTAGGATCCAAAGTTCCTATTTTCTTCTTGGATCCCTGCCATTGTGGCTCATGAAGATCTTCCTTGTTGGTTTCTATCTTAGTGGTTGTTTTGGTCTC
This sequence comes from Adiantum capillus-veneris, assembly GCF_014529385.1. Lineage (NCBI taxonomy): Eukaryota > Viridiplantae > Streptophyta > Polypodiopsida > Polypodiales > Pteridaceae > Adiantum > Adiantum capillus-veneris. The sequence continues at coordinate 9,689,056 of NC_140954.1, forward strand.
CATGGTTTCACCTGAATCAGAATCTTCGTTAGCGTCGTTCATATATACGGGGTCGTCACCAGTCCCTATGTTGGTCTTTGAACCGGAGTTCTGACTTCGCTACTTTTTGTGATCTCTTCCTTCGTGTTTTCTTCTTTTTCTAAGATTGGGCAATTGATGCCGTGTCTCTTTCCTCAAGAATATAGTTTTGTTTTTGGAGCATCGATCATGTGAGTACGTTTACTGGTACCACATGTGTACTTTGTGATGGCTCCTCGATAACTTCAATCAAGTTTAATGGCGCGATCTTCGGTGCATTTGGATTATTTGGACATTGGGCAATCAAATGATCTATGCCACATCGATTACACATGAGTATCGGCATTGTAGATGTGCTCGCTTGATTATTTGCATTAGTGTGGCGTTCTTTTGTAGCCTAATAGGACACTCGGCTACACGATGTGGACCTCCACACTCATAGCATTGAAGAGGTGGTCTCTTAGCAGTGTAATTGATATTTTGGCCTCTTGCCGCAATAGTAGCTACTTGATATATAGGTTTGACTTGTCCCCAATAGTCCTACATGTAGTATTGTGGACTTTCTTCAAGCACATCCAGTCCATAGGCAATATTAGGATCTATGTCTTCCTCACAGCCTTCCAAACAAGCAATAGATGACTCAGAACCTACTTGATTCACATAAGTGATTCTCGGATGTGGTGGTTGCGGTCCTAGCACTGGAGGTGATGAGGGTGTTGTCTGAACAACATTTTGGGCCCTAGGGACCATGTGTTGTGCTGTTTGTTCAAGAGGTGGGGCCGGCATCAATGCAGGAACTCGAGGTGTGTCTGTCCATGCTAAGGTTGGTCTATTGGCCATCGCACGCTTAAATACTATGAAATCCTTAGCTTGATGACCATACCGTCCCCCACAGGCATTGCAATTCCCATTGAATTTTACTCTAAAAGTAGGACATTCACTGGTACTATGCGGTCCATGGCATACTGAGCACCATTGTTGCTCCCTTCTTGGATACATATGATTGTTTTGTGGAGCACAATTGTCTCTAAGACTCTCTTGAATAGCCTTGGTGAGATATGCTAAAGTCATCTAAGATATCGTTGGCTCCTTAGCAATAGGATTTAGGGTCATTGGCTGATGGCCTGATGCTTGCAAGCTAGTAGATTTAGGCTCAACAGACACTCTTTCTCCTTGAATCATTAAATTATCCTCCAATTGGATCGCATTGGTGGTGACTGCTTCCCAAGTGGTGATACCTCTAATGACTAGACCATTGTAGATATCCTCATGTCGTAGGGCACCTAATGAATCTATCAAGCAATTGATTATTATTGAAGCGCTCATTTGGATTACAATGAGAATTCAAATGCTTCGAGTGACTAATAAAGTCTCTCACCGACTCTCCTTCCTCTCGTTGGGCTTTCTAGAGCTGAGAGGCTATAGCCCAAAGTACTCCCTCTCGTATGTATTCTTTCAAGAACAGTCTCCTAAGAGTAGAGTAAATCGTTTTTTTCTTCCATCCTTAGGGTTCTGTACCAATCCCCTGCCTTCCCACTTAAGGTTAGGATTAAAGCATTACTCTTATGTAGATCACTGTGTTCTCCTAGAGAATCGCATATTTGTTCAAACACTTCAATATTCTTTCTCACATCCCCGTCTCCACTAAATTTTTGTGTGAGCTTGGCTATTTGTACTGCCTTACTTCTTGGCTCTCTATCAGGTGTGTTACGCATATTCTCAGCAATAGATCGACCAATAGCTTGAGCAAATGTTGCCAAGTCACCTAAGTGAGCAGGCACCGTGGGTGGAGGCACTCCAGAGACTACATGTGGAGTAGGTATTGGCATTGGGCTTGGCGCATAGGAAGCCCTTGGGTTCCACGTTGGGTATGATGTTGTGCCATGTGGTGGCCCAAAGTTCATATGTGTGGCCCTAGGCATAGCAGATGTCGGATGTGACATGCTAATGCTAGCCGGTATAGTCCCATGGAAATAAGAACTTGGGTATTGTGGTTGTGGAAATGGGAGGAGTAGGGACTACAGAGTGCGATGACCCATAGGTGCATACGATTGGTACACACTTGTAGGTACTGTTGCAAGCATTGAGCTACCATGTAGCGGTGCTTTACTAACAAATGAGGTCCATGGCATGTTTCTTGGCATGCCCATCATTGGGGTAGGCATGGTAGCTGTGGTGTTATCAAGGGAAAGATGAGCTACACTTGGAAAGGTGAAGCTATCACTTGTGGGCTCAGATTGCACTGAGACACCTGGAGAAACAACATATGGAGGATCCATCGGACTTACCAAGGGAGTCTCCATTTGCGATAAGGTCGGTTGTTTAGCCTTTTTTGTATCTAAGAATCTCATGAGACCCGTTGAAGGCATGTTGATCCCCTTGTTCTGTCTCTCTAACTCAATGACCCTGTGGGGATGACCTCACAAACTCTTTGTGTTGATCCTCCACACTAGTAGCACCCATTGTGGATTGTAGGACATCTAACCAACCCATGTGATAGGTGTGACCTGTGTATAGGTCGGTCAGAGTTTTCGTTTGTAGTTCGTACTCCCAGTTCTCATTTAAGAACGCTCCATCTAGGATTGAGGTGTTAGGGGTGTCCTTTGAACTAGATGCAATGTTGCTTTCTAGGGGTTGGCCCTTAGCGGTTGCTAAGTCAGGAGCATTCGATTGCTCTCCTAGAAAAGATATTGACATAAAAGCTTTTGATTTTAACTCTCTTCGTTGCTCCACCTTGCGTAAGCTCTCGACTTCCTTTTCCCTAGCTGCAGTGATATATCGCTCAACCTCTTGCACTTCGGCAACGCTTCTACCATTGGGTAATATGACCTCGGAGGGGAATAGCTCTGAAGAGGAGGTGCAGTGAATGAAGTATTCACATGCACATTCTCTAAGGGCATAGGGTCTACGTTGGTCATGAATGGAGAATTTACTTCCCCATCCCCCTCATTTACATCAATAGCTCCATGTTCGGAGCGAGTGGCTCTACTAAAGGTTTCCTTCAAGCGACTAAGCACGCTCGGCCCGGACCGTGGACCCATGGCATGCATGTCTTGGCTTGAGCTATCGGGATTAGGCATTAGGAAACCCTCCATAACGCTGTAGTTAGAGGAAGAGTCACTAGCCACTATGTTTGGGTCTTGGTTTGTACTACCTTGGGTCCCCATCAAGGGCCCGGAACTTAAAGTAGGTGGATATTGAGAACTTGCGTAAGTCAAAATTCTCTCTAGTTGCTCTGTCTCTAGCACACGACCAGAGCGCAGATGCATGTGCCTTTGACACCCTACAAGCGTCGGAGAATAACCTCGAAGGTTAACCGCTTACTTTTTTAAGCGTCCGTTTTCACTCGTGTTTTTTACGTTTTTAATATTTTTTTAATGTTTTTTAATGATCGATTTTTTTGATTAAAGTGTGTGATAGCTCAAAACAAGCGTATCACTCAAAGGGTCGCGGTGTGCTTTACAGCACAACGTTCGGTTACCTGAAGCTTCGTTGGTCCTCAAAAAAGTCGATTTTTAGCTACGTGTGAAGCTAAAATTCGTAATTTTTAAAGGGAGATAGATGCCTAAGCCTGAGCGTGAGCTTGGGCTTGGGTCTGAGAGATATTCCCGATCCCGGTCCTACCTTTAAATTTTTAATTTTTTTTTTAAAAAAAAGGATAAGATTGCCGCGGCCTGCGCACGAGCACACACACACTCTACCTACCTACTTACAACTAATACACCTACTGTTACACACTAACACACTTCATTAGCTCTCACAGATCTACTTCCTACTTACTGTACTTTATATTACACAGAACTAACAACCTTAATACTAACACCTTACACAGAGAAAAAAACACAGTACCTTTGAAAACCCTATTAACAAAGAAATACACAGTAGCAACACAAAATCTTCTTCTCAACACACACACCCTCCTTCCTTACCTTTCCTACAATTAAAATTGCACCACAAAAGAAGCACAAAGTGCCATTCAAGCTTAGTATATGGCATTCCCCGTCAACGACGCCAAAAATGTGTGCGTATGTCGCACATGTCAATGCAAGGAACTTACCAATACACTGTGTGAGAGCCACAAATGGCTCCAAGCACACAACAAGCCTAAACTAGTAAGCTCAAAGATGGCGTTGGTGTGTCACTCACCTCTCTATGCTTTCTGTCGTGCAGGATCCCTCGCCGCGAAAAAGAGGGAGACGCCGCTACGCCGCGCTCAACCGCCTCCTCGTCATCGTGCCGCCGCAATGCTAGATCGCACACTCTCTTTCTCTCTCTCTCTCTCTCTCTCTCTCTCTCTCTCACGCATAGACACACGCACAAGGAGATGAAGAAGAAGAAGATGGAGATGGAGCAAGAGCACTCTTCAATTGCACAAATGAGAGAATGAGTGAATTTTAGGTTTAGTTGACTTTTCTATGAGCTCCCCCCATTCACACTTGGGCGCCCATGCTTAGCCAACTAATCCCTTGAATGTTAGAGTGCGCCTCTGATCGGCGATCACTCTTACCCTTTTCCTATAATTGAAATTGCACCACAAAAGAATCACAGAGTGCCATTCAAGCTTAGTGTATGGCATTCCCCGGCAACGGCGCCAAAAATGTGCGCGTATGTCGCACGTGTCAATGCAAGGAACTTGCCGATACACTGTGTGTGAGCCACAAATGGCTCCAAGCACACAACAAGCCTAAACTAGTAAGCTCAAAGATGGCGTTGGTGTGTCACTCACCGCTCTACGCTTCCTGCGTGGAGGATTCCTCGTCGCGAAGAAGAGGGAGACGCCGCTATGTCGCACTCAACCCCCTCGCCATCGTCGTGCCACCGCAATGCTCGATCGCACACACACTTTCTCTCTCTCTCTCTCTCTCACGCATACACACACACACACACACAAGGAGATGAAGAAGAAGAAGATGGAGATGGAGCAAGAGCACTCTTCAATTGCACAAATGAGAGAATGGTGAATTTTAGGTTTAGTTGACTTTTATATGAGCTCGCCCCATTCACACTTGGGCGCCCATGCTTAGCCAACTGATCCCTTGAATGTTCTAGCTAGAGTGCACCTCTCATTGGCGATCACTCTTACCCTTTTCCTATTGGACCGACAAGTCGGGTACCTCACTCTACCAAATAAATAAAACAGCGTCCGTCGTAGGTGATAGGAATGTGTGTGAGGGTTAACACTCTTCTTGCTAGCATACATAATAGCATAGTAATGAAGATGGAGAAGACGGCAAGCTTAAGCATTGAAGCATGGCTCTTGGTTGGATTTGCACTCCATAGCCAAGAGTGTTGGTGTAGGCTCTCAACATCTACTTGCTTGGAGAAGGAGAGAGAGCTCTTGCACTTTGCACAATGTATAATGAGAGTGCGTGTGAGTGTGTGTGGAAGAGTATACCCCCTAAGAAACCCCCTATCTTGCTTTGGTCGACCCCCCCTTGTAGCTCATGCTTGAAGCTCACTGGACCCCTTCAGGCCTAGCCAATCACAAGCAGGAGGCATTACAAGCAACAAGGGTAGCCTTGGGACAAGTGTCCCCCTTTCCCCTTAGAGAGATAGGACTTGATAAATGCAAAGACAATTAATTAAATCTCCTAAATTATCAATTGGACCCCTTGGGTGGCCAACCAATAGGCTTTAGGCACACCATGAGGGCAACATGAGGAGGAACTTGACAAGTGTCCCTTATGCTTTCTTTGTACCAAGTATGCCTTGTGTGAGTGTGTGGGTGTTCTCTCTCATCCCCCCTCATGTAGGGCTCATCCCCTCCTTGTAGGGATTGGATCTTTGACTTTTGATACCTCAAGCCCCTCAAGCTTAGGTGCATTTCCCACTACAAGCTTGGCCCTTAAGCACTTTAAGGCTTGGGCTTGGGTTCTCACCTCAAGTACAGCGCTAGCATCTCAAGCATGTCAAGCACCTCACATGCACCTCAAGCATCTCAATCATCAAGCACCTCAAGCACCTTAAGCTTGGGCTGGGTTCCCACCTCAAGTACCTCAAGCTTGGGCCGGGTTCCCACCTCAAGCTCAACCCTAGCTTACCTAAGGTCAAAGGATTTTTACGCTAACTATTGGAGATCATCAATGCAGATAACCCTAAGGTCTTATTCTCCATTGGTTAGCCTTGCTTTTTGATAGACCATCTCTCGTTTGGGTCCCTTTGCCATTGGCCCCGTGTTGAGATAGATCTATAAGCACATGTCTATATCTTAACCCTTGTTCCCGTTTATTCTCCCACCTTAAATGATCAGTTTAATATGAGAAAATCATTTAGGTTGGTTAGATATTAGATTTTATGACATTACCTCTCTCTTGAAATCATAATCATCCTCAACAATGAGCTAGAAGAGATAAAGCCTTAGTCACTAGTCAATCTTACTTAGCGGGTAGAGGATCCCTTTTTACCCTACGACATCTTTCCAAGATGGATGAATAATCCAGTTGGTGCTTGGGAGACATAGTTGCCGCAAGCATGTCTGCTCTTTAGTCCATTTCATTCTCCCAACAGGTAGTACTGCACAGGCTATTTCGTCATTTTGTGTAGATTTTCTGTTAGTGCCGTTTTATGCATAACAGGTCCCAAGATCACTCTATGGATGAGGAGAATGACGGGGTGACAATTAGGGCCATCGAGGTTGACATAAATGACACCATGTGGGAAATCCGCAGGTGCAAACTGGGGTCTATGTTCACTTGCCAAGGAAAAATGAAAGGAGGAAAGTGCAAGAAAAAGGTGAATTTATGCAAAGAGGGAACAACGGCACCAAGTTTTTGGGTGAAAAACGCAACTGGGAGGGGCGTAACAATGAGACATGGGTATGGTTTTGTAGTGATGATGTCAAACATGTGTGGGATGTATGTCCATATATTGTGATGCGGCCTCCAAGACCTCCACTTGAGTGGCCAGTGGCACAGGGCACGAACTTAACAACGCTGGAAGTAAAGTCTTTGCAGCTAGCGGGGTTTCATATCGCAACAGAAACTATGGAAGTGCAAGGGCAAAGACGTGCGGGCAGGTATAGGACAGGTGTTTCTGAAGAGGCATCAAAAAGGATCGACAGTGCTTTAGGACTAGAAATGGTCATCGAACGAGTGAAAATGGTAAAGATCGGTAAGCATGAAGTCTTCATTGCAGAAACACCAAACTCGAAGCTACGTGGTGAGAAATATCGAGTCACAATAGCTAGGAATCCTAGTTGTACTTGCAGAGACTTCCAAAGGAGGTCAGGGGAAGGAATGACCTATGTGGCTTGCAAGAACTTGTATTATATCTACTTGAGAGTGTTTGGAATGGACATAAATAACAACATGTTCATTATCAGTCTAGTCTGGCTGATAACGAGCTCAAAACTTTACTGAGTGCAAAAAGACTGTTGTAATAATCTAGCATTTGTTGGGCTATCACATTTACCTTGAGTTGTGCAAACGATGATATTTGTTTTGAGTTTTCAACAAAGTGAATTCTATCATTGTTGTCTTTTGATATGTAATCAGTGAATGTGTGATGAGAGAGAGAGAGAGAGAGAGAGAGAGAGAGAGAGAGAGAGAGAGAGAGAGAGAGAGAGAGAGAGGTCCTTGAGTAGCCCACTAGAAGGAAGAGTGGGAGGAGAACCGGCATCAATGGTCGGTGGTGGTAGGAGGAGGAGTGGCGGATGGTGGTATTGAGCTAACACCACCAACCATCGGTGGTGGACTAGGGTGTTGGTTGTCATGGGTGGTAAGGGGCGGCAATGGGAGGTAGAGGTGGTGGAAAAAAAAGAAAAAAAAAACTCGCTCTAAAGCTCGCTCCATAACCACCCCCCTTTGCTTCCTTTCACGTACAAGCTACTCTCTCCACATCTCCTACCTGGCCTTCAGCTCTTCATTCTTGCAGCTCTCCTATGAGCTCATTGGCTTCCTTTGATTCTCGCAGCTCTCCTAAGCGCTCTTTGATTTCACGTGCAAGATCCTCCCTCCAAAGATCCTACCTAACATTCAGCTCTTCATCCTCCTCTTAATAAAAAATGATTGCGCAATGTTATCATTAGTGGTAAGAAATGGTGACACCTTTATCACACTACAATACAACCCTACTTGCTTTTTGATCAAGCCAATGACAAATTCACCTCCCTCACCTCTGTCGTAAAATGGTTTTTAAATGGAACACAATTATCACCAAATTGTCAAAGGAGCATACCGCAAACAATCTGGTTGAACAAAGCTCTCAATATGCTTCACCTTCATGGACCCAAATAAACAGTGGCTTTACACCAAAAAAAGGTTGAAGCATACATCCGAAAGACAATAGCCCTTTTGTGGCATTTTGTATGTTCTTGGTGCCATGTCCAACACAAGTACCTGATTATTGAAGAGACTGACTAATAAAGTGGGTTGGTGAAGAGACTAGAAGTTCTCATAGATGTTTTTCAAATTCATTTCGTCTATCATCCAATGGTTATATATAGTCTTGACCTTAGGTTGAGTAAATTTTGCTGCAAGTGACAATGGAAACAATGAAGTGACTGTAGTGGCATTGCTACCACTGGGATTGAGCAGCTAAAAGATTGATCATAAAATAGAACCAACAATATTTAGTTAGTACCAATAATTCCATAAAATATTCATGTAGTTCTTCTTGAACATTATGATTTTTTTCATGAGTTGAATGCATGTTGACGTGCGTTCTTGGAGGCAAGTGCAATAGGGGAGGAGGCAAATGTGGCAAAGGAGGAGACAACTACGATAGAAGGAGGCAACTAAGACGAGGGAGGAGGAACCTATGATTGTGGAGACGGGTGCAGTGGGAGAGGAGGCAATTGCAGCAAGGGAGGAGGCATTTGTGGTGCCTGGACATCATAGGAGTGCGTAGGGAGGGTCAGGGCAGAGAAACATAGAGAGTGGTCTTTGAATTCTAGGATTCCAAAGAGGAGTGCACGCCGGCATGGCATGCACTCATAGGTGTGTCCAATTTTATTTCAAATGTTTTGTAATGGAAATGGCCTATTAACTTTGAGGGTAGCAAAAAATAGAGAAGTAATTTTTAGGAAATTACTTTGTGAGCATAGCCGCTGAACTTAATTGATGGTAGCAACATAAACACAGGATTTAGTTAACTTGGCAATACTTTTGCAAGAAAGAGAGTTTAGAGAACATGACAATAGTTGAGGACTGGATTTATGTGGAGCTGCCCCCCCCCTCCAATAGGCATTTGTATTATAGTTTCTTCCATCAAGAGAGACTTGTCACACTACTATTTATGTGTTCCTTGTGACCTAGGTGATGCAATGAAGATGGAAAGCTTCATGCATCACGAGGATAACATAAAATTTGTCAAAAGCATTAAATGTCCCAAGCCTCAATCCCAAGACCTCAAACACCTTCGAAGGTGGAGAGAGCTAGCAGGGATTGAGGGTAGGGAAGAGGAAGAAGAAACATTTCATAAGAGAAAGAATTAGCTCCTCACTTATCCCCACTCTTCTTGCTAGCATACATAATAGCATATTAATGAAGATGGAGAAGATGGCAAGCTTAAGAATTGAAGCATGGATCTTGGTTGGATTTGCATTCCATAGCCAAGAATGTTGGTGTAGGCTCTCAACGTCTCTACTTGCTTGGAGAAGGAGAGGGAGCTCTTGCAATTTGCATAATACACAATGAGTGTATGTGTGTGTGTGGGAGGGGGGGGGGGGGGGCTAGCTTCCTTGGTCGACCCCCCTTGTTGCTCATGTTTGAAGCTCATTGGACCCCTCTAGTCCTAGCCAATCACAAGAAGGAGGCATTACAAGCAACAAGCGTAGTCTTAGGACAAGTGTCCCCCTTTCCCCTTTGAAACATAGGACTTTATAAATGCAAAAAAACAAAATTAAATCTTTTAAATTATCATTGGACCCCTTGGGTGTCCATCCAATAGGCTTTAGGCACACCATGAGGGTAACATGAGGAGGAACTTGACAAGTGTCCCTTTTCCTTTCTTTGTACAAAGCTTGCCTTGTGTGAGTGTGTGTGTGTGTGTGTGTGTTCTCTCTCATCCCCCCTCTTGTAGGGCTCGTCCCCTCCTTATAGAATTTGCATTCCATAGCCAAGAATGTTGGTGTAGGCTCTCAACCTCTCTACTTGCTTGGAGAAGGAGAGGGAGCTCTTGCAATTTGCATAATACACAATGAGTGTGTGTGTGTGTGTGTGCGTGGGGGGGGGGGCTAGCTTCCTTGGTCGACCCCCCTTGTTGCTCATGTTTGAAGCTCATTGGACCCCTCTAGTCCTAGCCAATCACAAGAAGGAGGCATTACAAGCAACAAGGGTAGTCTTAGGACAAGTGTCCCCCTTTCCCCTTTGAGACATAAGACTTTATAAATGCAAAAAAAATTAATTAAATCTTCTAAATTATCATTGGACCCCTTGGGTGTCCAACCAATAGGCTTTAGGCACACCATGAGGGACATGAGGAGGAACTTGACAAGTGTCCCTTTTCCTTTCTTTGTACAAAGCTTGCCTTGTGTGTGTGTGTGTGTGTGTTCTCTCTCTCATCCCCCCTCTTGTAGGGCTCGCCCCCTCCTTATAGAATTTGATGATTGACTTTTGCACACTTTACCTCAAGCACCTTAGTTAGCAATCATGACAAAGAACCTCAAGCTTGGGTGGTGTTCCCACAAGCACCTCAAGCTCCCTAGTCGGTAAGCATGACAAGCACCTCAAGCACCTTAGTCATCAAGCACGACAAGCACCTTAAGCTTGGGTCGGGTTCCCACCTCAAGCTTACCTAACGTCAAAGGACTTTTTAACACTAACCTTTGGAGTTCTTCAATGAAGCTAACCCTAAGGTCTTTAAGCTCCATTGGTTAGCCTTGCTCTTTGACAGACCATGTTGAGATAGATCTATAAGCACATGTCTATATCCTAACCCTTGTTCCCGTTTATTCTCCCACATTAAATGATCAGTTTAATATGAGAAAATCATTTGGGTTGGTTAGAAATTATATTTTATGACATGTTTCGTTAGCAAAGTATAGGTGCGTGCACACACACACACACACACACACACACACACACACACACACACACACACACACACACACACACACACACACACAGAAGGTAGAATGATCACATTTGTGAGAAAGAGGGAGCAAGGGAGGAGTGGGGGGGAAGATGGAATTGAAGTAGATAGGGAGGGAATTTGTGGATCACTATTACTCCATCTTTGACACCAACATGCCATATTATTTGACAAAACACCAAGGAGGAGCAAGAGATGAAGCGTCAATATTCATGCTGGTCATGAGAATTATAAAATGGAGTTTCTACTATATGGGGCAAGCTTGGTGAGGGCCACAGTCGAGTGGCTATCGAAGGGGGTGGCACGGTAACTGTGAGTGATAACGGTGATGTGGCTATGGCAAGAGAGCAGTTGCCAAGCCTAAAGGAGTTCATCCGCACTAAGAATTTGGCTCATCAAGCAAGTAGACCCTGCATACTACTATATGTTTTGTCCCCTTCAATGTCTTTCACCTTATTTGCATGGCCACCAAGAAGGTCTCTGCCTGGTCCTCCTCCGGCAAGAAGTTGTGGTTTTTTCGGATTAGGGGAGGTGGCAACCTTGTCGATCTTGAATGGCTTGACGGATTGCTTTTCAGTGACTATGGCTTTGATCCCCTCCGAAATGGAAAGGATACAACTACCATTGGTGTTGAGAATCTTTGTGGTGGGGAAAGCATGGGGTGGAGTCCCCTGGTTCCAAGCTGGAGCTCAACCTAGAGCAATTGGTCCATTTGAGAGCAAGAGATGGGGTGAATCCTTTGAAGCTGATTCACAATCTATTAAGTGGGTTACCCTCTATCTTGCACATCAAAAACTTTGTGAATGCCATAGGTCTCCAAGGATTATTTGAATCTCTTGCATTTGCTGGTGAATTGAAGAATGGAAACTAAATTTGTGACTATTTTAAGTTTGATAGGCTACAACTAGAAGGGATCAAGCATGTTCGCTTTGCCATGGTCACTATGCTCGCCTTACCACATAGCACAACATGGGTCCATTACATTTAGATATTTGCTCGGGTTTTAGTTTGTTCAAAAAATCTCGCTCGGGCTATGGTAAGACTTAGGATTCCAAAAGTTTATTGTGGAGTATAAGTGATGAAAGTCTAGCCTGGGAAAGATGCACCTCTTTGACATCTCAATCTGAGGGATGAAGACACTAAAACTCTGCACTCTATTGTGAACAACATCGTTGCTTGGCCTACAGAAGAACTTAAATGCTTTCATACAATAAACTGATTTTGACATAGACAACAATGGATAGGCCAACGTAGTCAAAATTATGCACAGAGATATATATTTTAATAGCTACTAGGAAGGAATCAAACCCTAGTGGGACACTAGCTTGTTATGATTTTCAAAGATACATCTATTTTAATGCATTATTGCAAGGATGATTACAAAACTTTATCAAGGATCAATGTCATGCTTTCATATTGCATGAGGTGTCATTGGAATCAAATGAAAGTCTAGGCTACGGGGACCACAAGAAGACTTTTGTTGCCAAAAATGTACCCTGTTTTAATGATTTTTTTTTGCACAAGGTTCCAATCCAAATTAGAAAAAGTATATAAAATGGGGGTTGTAGCTTATGAGCTGAATTTTTTGCTCTTATTTTTACTTTTTTATTTGGAGCCACGATTGAGGAGATATGATCAAAATGGTGGACCCCAGTCTACCCACATCATGCAGGGACAACCCATTTCAAACTTTGCTAGTTCATGTTCACACTGGCTCTTCTCTTTCTTGTGTAACCCTTGGGGGTTACCTTCACCTATAGAAGGGGGCCTCTTCTTCTTTGAAAACATTTTAAGAGGGAGTGAGAGGATTCATGCCAAATTAGCTTTTAGCCGTCCACTTGCCTTTGAGGAAGGCTAGCTAAACTTGAAAGCATCCTTGTAAACATGAACTCTATTCAATCAAGGCCGAACTCTTTTATCTCTTGCCATCTTCATCAAATTGGCAAATACTCTCGAAGGGGTTGATAAGTAAAGTGTTTTTTACTTTGTTTTTTTTTGTTGATTTTGTTTTTTATCTCCAAGCCCAACCTATACCTCCATGTATTCTACTACTTCTACCTCTACTCCTATCTCAATCACTCTTGTGTCCTAATTGTTTCTCTTGAAGAAATTCAAGCAACAACGCTCTATCAATAACCTTCTTGTGAACAAATACTAGTGCAGAAGGTACATCTCTCCCCGAAGTATCCTTATTGCCTATGAGCAAGAATAGGGCTTGGGAGGGAAACTCTCTTCTTCACTTATCTCATATCTACATTTTGCACATACTAGAGTTATCCTAGATGAATAATCCACATGATGTGAATTTCTATTGCTTCCACTCTATGCGATCTATTACAATTAACGTATGGATTAGTCGTAAAATACCCTTTCAACAACGTATAGTATTTCTCTTTGGCCCAAAAAGGCTCAATGAAATACTTTTTTCACTAGATCCCATCATACTACCCCTTATAGACTATAAATTTTCTTTTGACATAAGTTCTTGCTATGAACCAAGAGGATTTGTACACACAATCAATCCCAATCACTAGACAAAACATATATATTATGGTAAGCACAAAAGTACAATTTCAAAGAACAATTTATAGCGGCAAAGATTGAATCTCATTAGCTCATCGATTAACCCTTTCATATTACCCATGATACAATACGACCATAGCCTTGATGTTTTCATTTTTGTGTTGTTTTGATATGCTCTTTTGTGTTCTTTCTTTGTGTGTGAGAGTGCAAGAGAGAAAGAGAGGGGCTTCTTTGATTGCACTTCCTTCCAAACCCTAGACTTCATGGCATCTATGGTATAACTCCTTCATATAGTTTTTGGATTTCTTTCACAAACTCTCACAGCCAAAAGCTTGTCACTTTCCTACCAAGGCCACAAACTTCTCAACAGTGTGCACTAAGCACTACTGGATTTCTCGTCTTCCTTGCACTAAGCATTAATGGCCTTCTCCTCCACACCCACAAACCTCCTCGCCAAACATCCTAAATATTGTGAGGGACATTTTATAGCATCTGTATCATCTCACAAAGAGATGGTCCCAAGACTAAAATGCCAATCCGAGAGAGCAAGTGACTCGACTAGGGCATGGAGGCATTCCTAGAGCTTGTCAATCTCTTATTTGAACACCACACACTTTGTGAAAACAATCTATGAACTCTGTAACTTTGAAAAACCTAACGTCTATCTCTTTGATCCAATCACACATCCACATGAAAAACTAATAGCAAGTCAACTCCAATCAGCACCAAATTTGGTAGGATGTTCCTTACTAGGTCAAAATGACTTCTTGATCAGCAAACCTAAAATTTGTACACTGAGAAAATTGCAATTTTCTCCAAAAGCAAAATGCAGGTCATCAAATATGATGTCAGACACACCTACTAGGTGCTCCTAAATGTTGGGAATTTAATGCAATTCATGGAATCTCAAAAAAAAACTCATATAGTGAGATATGTCACCTAGAAGGTTGTGGGAGTCGATGATTAGATCTCGCAAGACGCTTGCAATGTAGATATCAATGTGAAGAGCTCCTTGAGGCTAACATATTGATGCTCTCAACTTGTTAAAACGGTACCATATGGTGTGGTGCAAAGAGATGAAATCTTGACATCAAGAGAGTGCTCACGACGTACATAGAAACCTTATCTCTTTATTAACTATATAAAAAATTATCCCCCTCTTACAAAGTTGCCTTTTATACCCTCGCTAAGGGTCTTGAATTTACAAAGGCTAAATTGCTTCAAAAGTAAGTGATCTATCCGGGAAATTTGTCTAACTTATGATACAACTTGGAAGCTCTTAGCTCTGGATTCCACATAAATACTTTTTTGACACAAGCAAATACCACCATCACACTGTTTAAATTGTATGCCCAAGTAATGATGCAACATCCCCAAATATTTGATGTTGAAAGTAGCATTCAAATTCCTTCTGAGAGATAACTATCTCTTGTGAGAAATCATAGCTATTCCGCTTTGTGAATCATGAGAAAGCTCTTCAGATCTTACACACCCTTGGTTTAAACTCTTATAATTAATCAAAGTAGAGAGTAGGGTCTTAACATTGCCCATCTAGAAGCTAAGAAATTCTTTCAAGCTTTTTGTACGCTCAATAGTGGTAAAAACAAAGGTAACCCCTAAGGGTCCACTGTTAATACTAAAACATTTAATGGCCTAGTACCTTGTGGGTAGCGAAAAATAGCATGAACATAGTGAGCATTTCATTAGAATAGATTCCTAATGATAATAACAAGAGTGCTTGGGTGCAGAAAGCAACAAAAAGCATAACACCTAGTTAGATAGCATGACCAATACTTCAAAAGAGAGAGAAATTAAGCAATTGACAACAGTTGAGGACCCGATTTTCATGGAGCCGGTCCCCCCTCCAAAAGGCTTTGTATTATGGTTTCTCCCATCAAGAGAGACATTTTACAATACAATTTTTTGTGTTCCTTCAATATTAGCTAGTGCAATGAAGATGGAAACTCCATGCACTACGCAAAACACTTATCAAACACAACATCAATTCCCTCACGGTCTCAGATCCAAGACCTCACACAGCTTCGAAGATGGTGAGAGCTAGCGGGGTATGAGAATAGATTGAGAGGAAGAAGGAGTATTCTTACGAGAAAGATGTACATCTCCTCACATAATCACTCATATTAGCATAGCTTAGCTTAGTAATTAGCACGGTAGAGGAGATGAGCACACATTGAAGCTTGGCTCTTGGTTGGATTTGCATCACAAAGCCAAGAGTTGTTGGTGTAGACCTTCCTTCTCACAAGCTTGGAGTAGGTGATAAGCTTTCCATTAAAGCTTGAGAAGGAGAGAGAGAGTCTTCTTTACTTCACACATGAGATAGTGTGAGTGTGTGTGTCAATAATGCCTTGCACAAATTAGCCCCTTTCTCTCTTGGTCGACCCCCCTTGCTAATTACTCATACTAGCATCCTATTGGACCTCCCCAGGCTTAGCCAATGACAATTAAGCAGCATAAGTGATAGCCTTCTAACATGTGTCCCCCTTTCCCCTTTGTGAGA
This sequence comes from Adiantum capillus-veneris, assembly GCF_014529385.1. NCBI lineage: Eukaryota > Viridiplantae > Streptophyta > Polypodiopsida > Polypodiales > Pteridaceae > Adiantum > Adiantum capillus-veneris. Next base: position 9,705,146 of record NC_140954.1, read on the forward strand.
GCTTTAGGTAATTTAATAATTCAACTAAACTCTCATTGGACCCCTTTGCCTCCTGGCCAATAGGAATCAGGCAAGCCATTGGGTTGCTGAATGCTCATTGGTCCCCTTGGGGGACTGTCCAATAGTCTTCTAGAGAGCTTAATTCTTATTGGTCCTTTTATTAAGTGTTTTTAAATTAATTAAAGTAGATTTACTCTAGCCTAATTCTCATTGGTCCACCTCCAAGGGCATCCAATAGGATTTGAATACACGTTGTGGGCATCCGGGCTAGGGAGCTTACATGTGTCCCTCTTTCCCCTTGTGTACAAAGGGAGCTTGTGTGTGTATGAGTTTCTCTCTCATCCCCTACTTCTTGGGCTCGCCCCCTCCTATGTAGGGATTGACAAAGACTTTTGGGACGCACACAAAGCATCCAATTTTCCCTAAAGTTGACCTTTGGACACAACCTTTGAATTTTGGAACCTTAGCATTTTGGAAGTCTTAATGGGCTGAACCTAAAGGTCTTTCAACACCATTGTTTCACATAGATCTTTTGCAGATGGCCCCCCCTTTGAATCCCTATTTTCCCTCCTTTGGATCCCTACTGTGGCCAGTCTGCTAACTTAACCAATATTCTAGCTTTTTCTCCCCTAGCACTTCCCCATATTAAATGATCAGTTTAACATGAGAAAATCACTTAGGAGAATTAAATATTGATTATTATGACATTACCTCTCTCTTGAAATCATAGTCGTACTCGACTATGACTTCTCTACACCATAGTCGTACTCGACTATGGTGTAGAGAAGATAAGCATATTCATGAGTCCTTTTTCTTAGCGGGTAGAGGATCCCTATGTTACCCTACGACATCGTTCCAGAATGGATGACTAGTCCATTTGGCGCTTAAGAGCCTGAGAGTTCCGCAAGCATGTCTACACATTAGTCCTATCAATCTTCCATAGTAGAGTGACAAGCTCTACTTGGTGTTCGGGAGACGTCGTCTCCGCAAACTTGATCTAAGCATGCATACTACTTCATTTTTGTGCACAATAAAGAAAAAGAGAGTCTTATAAGACAAAAACTTTTTTCATTTTTAACATTTGTACATTTGCTTACTCTTGGGATGCATTGTAAGCATTGAAAAGGTTTAGGTTATCCTTTAATTGTATGCCTTGCATCCATCTAGCATCTTCAAAAGGATAATTATTAAACTTAAAAAGATATCGTCGGATAGTCTTACCGCCTCTTAGTACCTTGTCTTCATGTCGAAGGATGGACTCGAACTGCAGCACCTCTTCTTGGTCCTCGATCTCCGGTGGGTCTTCAATAGTTGGTTCTTGAGGTGGCTCTCCTTTGTAAGGCTTTAGTAGGCTCACATGGAAAGCATTGTGTATGAGCCAATGGTTGGGCAACTTGAGTTGATAGGCCATCTCATTGATTGGCGTAAGAATTTGGAAGGGACCATAGTACCTTTTTGCTAACTTAGCATAGTACTTTTGGTGTCCCGTAGGATTCTTTCCCGTCGTGTGTCTTAATCAAGCCTTGGGAAATTTTCGTAAGACCCAATCATTTTTGTAAGACCCAATCATTTTCTTTAAAGGCTTGGGCTCTTCTGTGCTTGTCAGCAGCAGCTGTTTGCCTTTGCTGTGAGATAGAGATAGCATCCTTAATCTTTTGGAAAGATTCTTGTAGGTCTCGGCTATACTCATCTGCAGCGAAGATCTTCCCGTGTACCTTAAGTAGCAAGGGACTTTTTGATCTCCCCTCAATTACCTCAAAAGGTGCTTTTCCCGCAGAAGTATGTACAGTGTTATTGTAGGCATACTCCACTAAGGGTAAGTACTTCTCCCATTGGGATCTCTGATCTACTTCCGTTACATAGGCTTTTAGTAGATCGAGAAGTGTTAGGTTAGCTATTTCACTTTGGCCGTCCGTTTGCGGGTAATAGGCCGAAAAGAAGTTTAGCGTTGTTCCTAAATTCTCAAAGAGACCCTTCCAAAAATTACTGGTCATTGTAGGATCTCTATCTGACACTATGGACATTGGCAATCCATGGTACTTGAAAATTTGTGAAATGAAGAGGGTTGCCATTTGATGGGCTTTGATAGTCTTTTTGACAAGTATAAAATGAGCTTGTTTACTGAACCTGTCTACTATCGTCCATATTCCCGTATTCCCATGGATAGATTTAGGCAATCCAAAGATAAAATCCATGGATATGCTCTCCCATGGTGAATTAGGGATTGGCAAGGGTTGAAGCAATCCAGGTTGCTTCCCTCTATCAAATTTTGTCTTTTGGCATACCACACATTTAGAAACATACTCTTGTATGTTCGCTTTCATGGTAGGCCAATAGAAATATGTTTCAATTCCCTTTATGGTAGACTGAATCCCTCTATGCCCCGCATAAGGAGGAGCATGAGATTCATACATTACATTCTCACGTAGTGAGCTAGTAACGCATAGTCTATTGCCGTAGAGAAGATAACCATCTTGTAAAGTAAATGGTTCCTCTTTTATCAAATAGGTCTTCTACCCGTGGAACGGGAAACCTATTTTTTATAGTGATCCTATTTAGTGCTTTATAGTCGACACACATATGATATGTGCCGTCTTTATTTTGCATTAGTAGCACAGGAGAACAAAATGGAGATGAGCTAGGCCTAACCATGCCCTTCTCAACTAACTCATGCACTTGCCGCATAATCTCCTCTTGTTGAGCTTGAGAAACTCTATAAGGAGGTTTGTTAGGCGGTGAACTTCCTAGAAGAAGTTCAATTGCATGGTCATCATTACCTCATTTAGGAGGTAGCTCACAAGGGATGCCATCAATAAAGACATCTTGAAACCCCTTGAGAAAATTGGATAACTCTAATTCCTTTTGGTTGTGTATATTTTCTTTTGCTAAAACATTAGGTTCATTTTGAGAATCTTTAACAAAAATCATGTACACGGAAATAGAGCTCTTTATTGACTTGTTGAAAGCTCGTGTATGTACAATGGGTATAGTGTTACCCATTTCCTTAGCATCTATATACATATCTTTTTTCTTGAACTTAAAGGAGATTCTCCTTTCAGGGAATTTAACATTGGCAGCCATGCGATCAAACCATGGTGCCCCTAGGATTACATCCTCATGCTTGAGAGGAGGGATAAAGAAGTCCTCTTTGTCCACATAGCTTTGGACATGGAGCCTCAATTTCCCAATTAAGGGAGTAACTGAAGCTTCTTGATCCTTGACAACATCGTCTGCGGGTAGGACATCTCCCATCTCGTAGGTTTGTATGCCTAGCTTGGTGGCCAACTCTATAGATATAAAATTATGAGTAGAACCGGGGTCAAAGAGAATAAAAGCATCATGTTCTCTTACCTTTCCCCAAGCATGGCATAGAGGAGATCCTTTGTGGTGAGTTTCCTCCTCTTGGATTTCGACCAAGGTAGCTCTAGGAGGATCATGGCGGTTGTTCTTTTGGGGACAAGCGTGGTACGCATGCCCTTGTTCGCCGCACTTGAAACACCAGTTATCCTTACGATAACGCTCAAGCTCTTCAAGAGAGAGTTTATTTTTGCCTTTATAAACTCCCTTCTCTTTAGCTTTGTTGGAGTTTCCCTTAGGAGACTTTTGGACATTGTCCTTCCCCTTAGGCTCATTGGAACCCTTGTTTTCAGGGGGCTTAGAATTCCTCTTAGCCCCTGTTTGGAAATTGATTCGAGAGGCCACCATAGTATGATGTATTACCGCCGATATGGTGTGTGGCCTTTGGGAGTTAACATACTCCGCCATTTCTTCGGTTAAGCCCGCACAAAATTACTGTTTTTGCTCTCCAAAATCCAACTTTTTAAAGACAGTGGCTTTAAGTTGTAGGTCCCAAAACTTGTCTACATATTTGTGAATGGATTCGTAAGGAGAGAGCTTTAAGCTTTGCCATTCGGTGAGTACTTTGTCTTTGGCATCGGTGGCCAAAGACTGCTTCATAATGGAAGCTCTTAAAGCTTTCCATGTTCGCGGAGCTTCACCGTTGGCTCGTAGGCTAGACCACATTGTCTGGAGGACTTTTGAAAGTGCATAGCTACATGGCGTAGCTTAGAGGACTTCGTGAAGCCCTCATCTCCAAACACCACATCAAATTGTTGGATAAAGGCCAAGACTTTGTCCGTAGCACCAAAAGTGCCATCATAGGTAAGGAAAGAGATGCTCTTCCCTCCCTCTTTGAACTTCTTGAGCTTGGATGACCTCTTGCGCGCGGCATAGGATTTCCTATGGCCTCTTCTTTTTGATGGTTCAAAGGTTGCACCATCACTTTCTTCAGAAGATGAAGAATTTGAGGAAGATGGAGAAGAGGGTGACCTCTTTCTCACCTTTTTCTTGCCTTGATCTTCGTTGTCTTGACCATCACTTTCATAAGAGGAAGAGGATGAAGAAGATGGAGAAGACGGTGTCCTCTTTCTCGCCTTTTTCTTCTCTTGCTTTTTGTCATCCCTCTTTGAAGCATGGTGTGGAGAAGTATGCGATGGTCTTCTCCGTTTTGGAGGTGATGGAGAGCGTTTAGCCCGCCCTCTTCATGGAGCCATCTCCACCGAGGTGGCAGGAAACTCAGTTCTTTCTCGTTCCTTCGGTGGAGGCTCTTGAATTATCCTTTGAGAAGAAGATGAGTCATCAAGGAGAAAATTTCTGAGCCCTTCATAGGGATCCTCTTCTTCTTCCCGAATCAGAGAGAGACCTCTTTTGAAAGTCTCACAAGGAGGCTTCCTAGGTGTTCTCTCGCCATGGTGGGGAGCTTGAAGAATCCCATGAGCATGAAGCTGCCGTTGCACTTCACTTTGGAGGGATGGATTGCCCATGGCTTGTTGAAGCCTAGAAACAAGATAGTTAACAAGCATCGGAGCATCATTAGTAGCTTGCTCATTAGCAAAATCAAAGTTATCAACATTAATTTCACTCTCTTTACTATTGTCAGCCATTCTAACAACTTTTAGGTGTACTTTGGCACTTCAAGCCCTAGCTACTACTCCTCTTTACCCCTTTAGAAAAAGCACTCAAGCTACTGTACCCGTGGCTCGAATACCATTAATTGCAAGGAATAGAAGAGAGGGTCATTCAACACCAAAATAGCACCGGCTCTTGTCAAGCTTCTAATCGCTCAATAGTGGTTAAGCCATAGGCAAGCCCCGTAGGACTCCACTATTAAGACCATAGCTCTCGACGGTGATGCCCCGTTAACTGCACAAAGGCAGGCGCAGTGCAAGGCGGAAAAATCCCTATTCTACTTACTCACATGCAATTAATAGTACCAACCATTTATATCTAGCTTGAGGACCTCCCTTCTTGAGCAAGAAAAGAGAAACCTTGGGCTCTAATACCAATGTAACATTTAATGGCCTAGTAACTTGTGTGTAGCGAAAAATAGCATGAACATAGTGAGCATTTCATTAGAAGAGATTCCTAATGATAATAACAAGAGTGCTTGGGTGGAGAAAGTAACAAAAAGCATAACACCTAGTTAGATAGCATGAGCAATACTTCAAAAGAGAGAGAAATTAAGCAATTGACAACAGTTGAGGACCGGATTTGCATGGAGCCGGTCCCCCCTCCAAAAGGCTTTGTATTATGGTTTCTCCCATCAAGAGAGACATTTTAGAATACAATTTTTTGTGTTCCTTCAATACTTGCTAGTGCAATGAAGATGGAAACTTCATGCACTACGCAAAACACTTATCAAACACAACATCAATTCCCTCACGGTCTCAGACTCAAGACCTCACACACCTTCAAAGATGGTGAGAGCTAGCGGGGTATGAGAATAGATTGAGAGGAAGAAGGAGTATTCTTACGAGAAAGACGTACATCTCCTCACATAATCACTCATATTAGCATAGCTTAGCTTAGTGATTAGCATGCTAGAGGAGACGAGCATGCATTGAAGCTTGGCTCTTGGTTAGATTTGCATCACAAAGTCAAGAGTTGTTTGTGTAGGCCTTCCTTCTCACAAGCTTGGAGTAGGTGATAAGCTTTCCATTAAAGCTTGAGAAGGAGAGAGAGAGACACATTACAGTAGAGCGAGTTCACCATATCGTCGTGCTCTTCTTCTCGCACTCTCTCTTGTGTCGCACTTCCGCTCAGGTAACGTGTCAGGTTTGAAATAACTAAATTATCCATGTTCTTAAGGTTAAGATCTTGGTATTGTTACTCATGCTAGCATCCTATTGGACCTCCCCAGGCTTAGCCAATGACAATTAAGCATCATAAGTGATAGACTTCTGACATGTGTCCCCCTTTCCCCTTTTGTGAGAGTTTTAGGTAATTTAATAATTCAACTAAACTCTCATAGGACCCCTTTGCCTCCTGGCCAATAGGAATCAGGCAAGCCATTGGGCTGCTGAATGCTTATTAGTCCCCTTGGGAGACTGTCCAATGGTCTTCTAGAGAGCTTAATTCTTATTGGTTCTTTTATTAAGTGTTTTTAAATTAATTAAAGTAGATTTACTCTAGCCTAATTCTCATTGGTCCACCTCCAAGGCCATCCAATAGGATTTGAGTACACCTTGTGGGCATCTGGGCTAGGGAGCTGACATGTGTCCCTCTTTCCCCTTGTGTACAAAGGGAGTGTATGAGTTTCTGTCTCATTCCCTACTTCTTGGGCTCGCCCCCTCCTATGTAGGGCTTGACAAAGACTTTTGGGACACACACAAAGCATCCAATTTTCCCTAAAGTTGACCTTTGGACACAACCTTTGAATTTTGGAACCTTAGCATTTTGGAAGTCTTAATGGGCTGAACCTTAAGGTCTTTTAAGCCCATTGTTGCACATAGCTCTTTTGCAGATGGCCCGCCCTTTGGATCCCTATTTTCCCTCCTTTGGATCCATACTGTGGCCGGTCTGCTAACTAAACCAATATTCTAGCTTTTTCTGCCCTGGCACTTCCCCATATTAAATGATCAGTTTAACATGAGAAAATCATTTAGGAGAATTAGATATTCATTATCATGACAAATACAATATATCCCCAGGGTGTTTAACTTGTACAATAGACGGGTTAATAGATCCCAATAATAATGTACAACGGTTAATAAAAAGATTCAATTCTTCATGCTCAATCTTAGAACCAATGTTAGAAGAATTGGAATTAAAATGCAATAGAGATTATAAACAAAAAAAAACAAAATGTATACCTAATTGCTTCAAAATATATATATTCAGCACCTATATAGTGCAAGGACGCTTTAAAAGAGAAGAAAACTCTAAAGGAAAAATAATCAAAAGAAAAACACAAATGTATGAATGTGCACATGGTCATCTCTTCTTTATATAGGCGCAAAAATTCTTTTGACTTTCCAATTTCATGGTCTTTTCATTTCCTTCACTTATGCACTTAAGATGTTTTTAAAGGTTTTTTATTTTTTCAAAAATTGGGGAGACCTAATAGATTAACTAAAATAATCAATCAATTGTGTAACATTTAGCATATTCGAGCATGAAAATTGCAAAGCAAGCATTAACTTAGACTCAATCACACATCACATACATGTCTTGAATTTGAGAGAGAGAGAGAGAGAGAGAGAGAGAGAGAGAGAGAGAGAGAGAGAGAGAGAGAGAGAGAGAGAGATTTTGACACTAGTCGAGGGCCGACGGACTTTTGGAGCTGACCCCCCTCCCAAAGAACTTTGTATTGATATATTTCTTCTAAAGAGCTTTTGATAATACAACTAGATAATTGCACTTTTACCGCACAAATTGAAGAGATGAAAGCTCTTAAATTTGACCGAGATTGCGATTAGACTTTTCACTTAAAACACCTTGTTGAACTCGATCCCAAGGCCCTAAACACCTTGCAGGTGATAGGATCTACATGGATTAACCAAGAATCAGGATGGAAAGAAGATGTGTAAGTATTAAGAAGACGTAGTAACCTGTTAGTTAATCATGCATAAGCTTGAGCAACCAGAGCTATTAGACTTGTGTGGGACAAAAAGAAAAGATGATGAGCCTTGAGAAGAGCACGGAGACCTTTCGTTTGGTTGAGGATTGCATGGAGATTCAAGAATAGGAGTACCCATTCTCTCTCTAGTGAAATCCTACAAAAAAGCCAAAAAACTCTCTCTTTTGCAGCCCTCAAAAAGAAAAAACTTTGAACATGAAAGTTGTTCATCTTGCCGTTTTTTATCAGACATAGGCTTGTGGACCACATCCCCCTATCTCCACATAGCTTCAGGTTGACATGTGTGGATAATAACACCTTGACTCCCATTCCACCTTTTGATTAGCCATACCACTCACCTTTGGAGGCTTTTGGGATCCGTTTTGGAATCTTTTGGACTCGCAAATATCCCATTTTTGTCCCATAAAATCCCAGTTGAATCCTCTTATCGGATTTTGTTGGAACTTCCTAAAAAATACATTCAAATTTTGGAACCCTCTAGTTCATGAACACGTTCCTTTGCCCATTGTATATAATTGGCCCTTCTATTATTTTATTTTATCTCACTAGAATGGCCAACTCTAGAGAGAGAAAATTCATTTAAGTGAATCAAACATGAAATTTGGTGACAAAGGCATATTGACTAGGAATTTCATGGAGCTATAGCTTGAGTGGAGAAAGGAATGGTTCAAGAAACACCATGATGTAGAGTACCTAGCAATCAACAAGGGCATGACTGATTACCAACTTATTGCCCATGTAAGAGGAGATAGACTTGGGAGAGGTTCAAATCTGACCTTAAAGAAAACTTTCAACTCAAAAACTTTTGAAGGATTCCAAATTCACGATTGATCAACCCATAGTTCGAGAGTGGCTATTGAAGCAATGTTGCAGCTACCTAAGGGCCTTTGTAATATTCAAAACATTTCATTGTAGCTCTTGGTTAAGTTTGTGAGGGCCATGGAAGCCCTTTTGATAGCATACAAACATCAAGATCTGCACCCACAATGGATGATTTCAAGAAAAGGTATGATTTCAAGAACTAAATAGATGATTGGTTATTACATGGCTACTATTGAAAATGCATGTACATGCCTACAAGCTATCACAAAGCTCTCAAAGAATTTGTAGAAAGAAGATTCATTATGGACATTTTCCCTTCAAATTCTTCAAAAAAAATAATTATACCAATGTAGAGATACTTTGTAATGCCAAGGGCAAACCCAAGCGGGGTCACGGACCCAGGCCAAGGGCCGGCTGCTAGGTGTGGACAAGGGGTAGGGCTAGGTTGAAGAATCTTGGGCCCATAGTGTTTAATTTGTCAATCTTCTCTTTTATGTATAGCTGTCTAGGGTAGGTAACTATAGCTTGACAAATCCTTGAAGGATTGGGGAGTTTTGTGCATTTCTATGCTACAAGAGAAACAAATCCTTGGCTATAGATAGATCAACTACAAATATAGATGAGCAACATTTTGTATGGTCAAAAGGAGAAGTGTAGCATGCATCAAAGTGTCTTTGGTAATTTCTAAAGCCATGGTTATAGGAAATGTGTGCCATTGTGTGTCAAGGGAAATGAGCGGGATCACAACTTGTGAATGTATGATGTGTCAACATTCTATGCTTTATGAAAATCACATATACTACTATACTAGAGAATGTACAATTTCTCAATTGTACGAACATCTACTAATGAAAGCCTACTTTTGAAAAATTATGTTCTTTCCATTTCCAATGAAGTTAACCTCTGTGTTTAAGTATAGAGTACATTGTGTACTTCGATCAACATTAGCATGTAGTCTAATCTTAGATTATATCATCAACTCAATCAGATAAAGAGATAGATATATAAATTAGATATAGGTGGATAGATAGACAGGCAAAGAAATGGACAAATAGATGGATGCATGGATAGATAGATAAGCTTATCAATTGAGAGATAGATTTAAGGAGGGAGAGGAAGAGTGAGATATTCTCTTGATGATGCTCATTTGATGTACATGGGTGTGCTCTATACTGACTTGAAAGTGAGCACATTCAAAGATGAGTTGTTATTAACTAGCTTATGGTGGCATGGAGGGGAGCAACACAAATACGTGTCTAGCACAACTTTTCTTAATTTTGGATAAGGAACGACACCATAGAAATATTGCCAATATACATTTAATAAAATCTTCTTAGGGTACATCATTAATGGATTTCCTACAAAAGGCATCTGCAGCTTGGACACCCAATTGTATTTTTATAACTAGCTCTTTTAGTGACTCAAAGAGAAAAATTGCACTATGTAGTCATCTATTTTTTAGTTTTTCTTTTCAAGTCAACCAAAAAAAAGAGTACACAGAAAGAGGAAACACTCTCATTGTTGTTAATTTACACAAGATAATACCATTAGAACTAGGTCTTCATGGCTCATTGTCCACCAATCTTAAAGAAGCTACCCACATGTGTGGTCCAAGGTTTAAGTAGCATCAAATCAAGAAAGAAATGATTGCCTTGAAGAAGAGCAAGACGCCTGGTAAAAAACATAATATTTCACCAAAAGTAGTTAGATTTGTAAGAATAACTTCATATATTTGGTAATGAAGGGTATATTAGGGAATTGACGCTACCTTGTGGGTATATGGAGAATGCACTTGCTTGGTACATTACATTGTGGGTTTAAAGAGAATGTGCATGTATGCCACCTTGGAGGTGACAAAAGCATTGTGAGAATTGAAGGTTGCTTTGGCTTGGTCACTAAAATGTTCCTATTAAATACTATGTAGATTGCTATGGCTCAACCCAAAACCTTAAACGCTTGTAGTTTAACAATTAAAGATGAGAGATGAATGGTATACATGATGGAGCAAGTTGAGGCTTATGAAGTTCATGCCAGGTTCTAGCTTTTGCTTTCCATGACAAGAGATGACAATGAGCTAAAGTACTTTTGCTCATGATACATGGACTTTAGCGTGATTTGCAAACTCTTTTGGTTGGAAAGAAGTCCTTTGTTGAATAATAGAGTAATCTTCTTTACCAAAAAGCTTGTCTACCTTCTTACCTAGTGGGGGGGAAAAAGTAGAACTTACTCATGGCTGTGAAATCATACACTCCCATTGGCCAACTTGAGGGAAGGTCACCTGAATTTTATTTAATCCTCCATCATTCACTACAGATGCAATGCAATTAAATTGCAAGGCACTACATCACACTGGCATTACTTTTGATCTTAATAAGGCGACCAATAGACAATGCTACAACGTTTGCTATGATTTTATGTACTCACGGTGACTAGTAGGATGAAAAAAGTAGTTACCTATTGTACATTCACATTTGTACCCCCCATGTACTTAACAGAGCCAAGCATGTGCTAAGGACAATTAGGAGTGCAAAAAAACCTCTTTTCAGAGATTGCCAAGGGTTACAATGTTCTTTTACCTATGTTGTAAAAGGATTGGCATAATTTCTTTAAAGGATGGAAAGGGAATTTTCAAGGTAAAAGGTTGTCATTCCTCAAAGCAAGCAAGGAAAAAAATAGAGAAAAATGTTCATAAGGGATGAGATGGTCCTTTTTTAGTGCATTTGTTCAGGCAAGTTAGGGTAAAGGCACATACTAGTCAATACTTTCCATCTTTGTGGTTTTGTAGTACAAGAGGAGGGTATGATTTGCAAGACATGCCACCATGTGCTGTACAAATTTTACCTTAGCTTTGGACATGGTGAGGTGGAAAAGAAGTAAAACATAAAGGCAGAAACAGAAAAGAAGAAGAGACGGGAATTTTTAAACGTCCTTGGAACAATCCCGAGTGACCTCAAAGATCTATCCGACAAGTTTTGAACTCAAGACAGCTTACTCAAGAGGGAATTGGGATAACCAATCTACCACAATGGGATGATAAGTAGAGATGTTCATCTTTAGCTTCAGCCTAGTGATGAGCTTTTGCAAAAGTGTAATGTACATGGGGCATAAGGTGACACCATGTAAATTTACGGTTTCCCCAAAAAAGAAGGCCGACATGGAAACGTTTCCATCATAAGGTGGCAAGCAATCTTGGAGGAACACCAACAAGAGCCATTAGGGGAATGTTCCAAAGGATAAAAGAATGTGGAAAATGCTACTACCACATAGGCTAGCACACACACTTTATAAAGCCCCTTAGTGAATGTGAGTGTGTTGTGTGTGTGTGTGTGTGTGTGTGTGTGAGAGAGAGAGAGAGAGAGAGAGAGAGAGAGAGAGAGAGAGAGAGAGAGAAATGTAATCCACACTTGTATGGGAGAGACATCCATTTCACATAGGCCTAGATTTGAGCTGCTCCTTTTTAGCTTCTCTGCTGCCTAATTTCTCCCTCTTCTTGGATAAATCAACTGTTTGGTTAAGCTTGTTTATTGACTCTCTGCTCAAAGTTTGTGCTTTTAGCTCCCTTCGTTTTGGAGCTCAATTTGCATGTCAGCAACATATTTGACATCCTGCTTCTTCTTCTATGGATCAAGCTGCAATAGCAACCTCTTCCTCTTGGAAGCTCCTGTCATGGCCCCTCTCCACTGGATCCAGCAAGAAGCCCCACTCCGAAAAGCGGCCGAAGAAGGTATCTGCTCTTAAGAGAAGGCTTCAAGCGCATGCTGCCATAGCCAGAAGCTTGAGTCCCTTCTGTGCGCGCACAAGCTTCGACTCCGCAACTGCAGCAGGTGAAGAGAGCAAATGCTTGCTCTCTTTGTCGTCCTTCATGCATGCTTGCAGCAGGTGCACCTCTTCTGCCCTTAGAGATGTTCACGTGCCTGTCCCTGTCCCCATGGCCGCCGTACTCCACTTGCCTCGTCATCAGAAAGCTTACATGGAAGCAGTCCATCACCATTTACTCTATGCCCATGCCCACCACCAGAGCAACAAAGCACCCTTATCAAGGAGACCACAAAACAGTAATGCTTCTCTCAATGGGGATGCATCTCATACTGCAATTGGGCATAGAGCTGATATTGTCAATTATACAAGAAGAGGTGATACGAAGATATCTGAATCATACAATAAGTATGGATTACGGTCGTATAAGCAGGCAAAACATCAAAAGAAGGTGCATAGACAGGCCAAGCCATCAACACCAGGGGAGATAGACGTAGCACAAAATCAATTATACCACAGTAAACATAGATCAGATTCTCATTACAAGCAAAAAGACTCTTCAATCACAACCGGAGAGGCAAACAACCCTCATGAGCATGCACATCACAGCACTTCATCGTCATCAACAAAACTTGGCCGTCCCACCAAAGACAGTACTTGTGAGAAAAGCCTCGAGCATGCACAACTGCTATCAAGTAAAAATGTGAAGAAATCACAAACTGAGGTAGAAGCTCCACAGACGAAACCTTCATATGTGAAAAGAAGAGCAACTCTGACCCCCCAACTAGAGGCAGATTTATACGTCTGCACGACAGCACATATTGTGGAGCAGCACAAAGGCAAAATGAGGGCATTTGAGGAAGACGTGCATTACTATCACAAGCATCAGACATGGGGAGAGAGAGTACATCAGCATCATAATCAAGACCCACCACTCCTAAAAAGTACCCAACACAAATATGGGAGCAAAAATTCAAATCTCGCAAGAAAGAGTGCCAAGGACATGGTTTTTCAACAAAGAGAGTGCTTTAATGAGACAAACAATCTTAATCTCAGGAATTCTTCAGCCTTTAAGGAGACCCACCATTATCCGAGAGCTGCCTCATTCTTCAAGGAGTACAAGGGGCATATGAACCCGAGTAAGAGTCTATCACCCAGTTGCAAGCCATTGAAGGCTTATCAAGCACATGATGACCCACCATTACAGAAGGCCAGTGAATTCTCCTATGCAAACAAGGACCTCTCTTTGAAGTTGACCCCATTGAATGCAGCGAATGGACACAGTAAGCAACAAGATCCAGCTATACACAAAGAGGGTAGAGTCGGAGCAAGAATGAGGCATGACCATGAGAAGGTTAAGCTCAGCAAACCAGATGATTGCGATACCTTGAGCGGCGGAATTTGGATGCAAGACACACTCCCTGTTGTGAAATATTCAAATGATCCCTATGTGGACTTCCACAACTCTATGTTGGAGATGCTGCTAGGAAGGGGCTTAAAAGACCTTCATGAGTTGCAGGATATGTTTGTCTGCTTTGTTTTGTTGAACTCACCCTGCAACCAAAAGCACATTGAGAAAGCTTTCAGAGATTTACTGACAGATTTGTACAGGTGCAAGCTGATAAAAGCATTGCAAGCTCAATGACAAGAAATTCTGGGTTATGCTAAATCCACCATACATCATAAGAGAAGGAGCATTGGGTCCTTTTTATTTGACTACCGTATCAGAATAATGTAGTGTTTCATCAGATGACACACGTGTGTACATAGTGCTTGAATCATAACTGATGGTCAGCATATGGGTTCCATGCTCTTGTTGTACGTAGGCTTCTGCCTCTGCCGTCATCTCTTGCTATTGAAGCAGAGCAAGCCCAAAGCCCCTTGGCTAAGAATTTATATAGCTCAACAGTACTGCTGAATAAGGTATTTTAGTTACCAATTGTTAACAGATGCATGAAGGAGAACAAATTGACTTGCGATTGGGATATCATCAAGTCAAGATTAAGGAACATAATGTTTCCAAGACCGCATTTAGGACTTGTTTTGGGCATTGTAAGTCCTTGATCATGCCTTTAGGGCTACCCAATGCTTATGAAACTTATGGATAGTGCCTTACATCCATATGCAGGATAATTCGGCGTAGTATTCCTGAACTACCTGCCACATCAAGGCAAGGAAGCAGCAATGAAACACCTGAGCATCCACACAAAATTCTCGAAATAATGAGAACTTTGACAGCTGAGTGATTGTTTGGTAGTTGCTTTTCATGGACAATCTCCTTAAAGAAAAGGCTACAATACGCAAGGCATGTTTAGCAAATCAGCTTAGTTCTTAAAGAGGAATGGCAGGGGAATGAACAAGAGGTAAAGTATTGAATTGGCCAACTGCCCATAGTGAGTAGGGTTAATGATATATTATTGGACCATAAAGTCAGCTCCAATAAAATTTCCTCTCTATCTTGATAAGCCAACCTCTTACAAATTCCCAATTTTGCAAACTCTGGCTTTGGTCTTAAAACATGCAAATCGACCATGAAGAATCATGTGACATGGAGGTATACTCTTAGGCAAATGTGCCTTTAAGCAAGCTATGGACATATCAAGGTATGTAGAGTTTCGATTTCTACCCAATGCTGATAAACGCTTCACAATGCAAACTTCTTGGAGGATAGATCTTTGGTTAGTGGAGTAGTGGGGTTGTCATATATGTGAATCTTGACAACCTTTATGGGCTTGTCCTCAAGCACCTCGCATATAAAGTGATGCCTCGCACAATTGCTTTGTCTTTGCGCGAAACATGACATTCTGTGCTAACTTTCAATCATTCTGACTATCACTATGCAAAACTGGAACTGATGCATTATTGCCCAAATCTCCCACTAGACAAGTAAGCCATATAGCTTTCTTGTTGGCATCTGATGCAACAACATACTCCACTCTGTGGTAGACTCAGATGAACAATCTTGCAAACAAGGTCTCCACGAAAATGCAACACCAACGAATGTAAAGACTTAACATGAGGTAGACGTTCTATTATCCACATTCCTTGCTTCTTACCTCCAAAGCAAATGCACAACCCTTTCATACCATTCAAGTATCTCATTACATCCATCACTACCTCCCTATGCTTTTTGCCAGGATTCGTTGTAAATCTTCTCATTCCTCCCTTTACAAATGCAATGTTTGCATGAGTTTCAACCATGATATACATCAAAGAACCAATATACAAAATCTTGTCCATATTCTCAACCTTTTCTCATTAGATTTGGGAAAGTCCTCCTAGCTAAGTTTTACCAATGGAGGCAATGGAGTAGAAATCAGCTTCACCCCTCCATATTAAAACGTTTAGTTTTTTTGTGACAAGTAAAGAACCTTCTTTGACATATCCTATATAATGTATGATAGGAGTATGGCTTGCAGCACTCACATCATTCACGGGGATTGGTACGGAGCAAGCTTTTTGAGCGAGCTTTTTGTCCACGGAGTGAGCTTTTCTCTAAAGCTTCACAAAAAATATCACAGTGTGAAGGAAAAAAGTAAATACTCCACATGCTCGCAACCTAATGCATATCATACCTATTTTGGGTACATGACTAGCTTGGCATCTTGACATCTTGTCATGGCACCAATCCAAGCAAAGCTTGCTAAACATCGTTGCAACCTCACGGATGTGGATTATGCGAGCTATGTGGATAATTGAAGATCCATGTATCGCTATCTTTTCCCATTTGTTGGAGTAGCCGTGTCATGGTGATCATGTCTCCAGGATTGTACGTCATTTTTCACCACAGAGGCAGAATATGTGGTAGTTTCATATACTAGCAGATGTGTGTTTAGCTCGCCTAGTGGGAGATCTTGGCAATACTCCGAGACTCTAGTGTTGCATTGTGATAGTCAGAGATATTGTATTAGCAAAGAACCTCGTGTTTCACTCCAAGTCAATACACATAAAAGTCTGTTATCATGTGATACACAATATATTGGCTAGCAAGTGCATTGAGCTAGTCAAGTTTCATACATATGACACCCCTACATATGCTCTCACAAAGAGCCCTCATATTGGATTGTACATTGCATGGAGATGATGGGTGTAGGAAGTGAAGCCACTTGGATAATTCATGGTTGTACATACATAGGCCACTTGGGCCATGTTGGCCTTCAAGTGGGAGATTGTTAGGGTTCAGGCCAATCGACCACCAAACACCCATCACAGTGACCCTACTAACCTTATCTATTCTTTTGATCATATACAATAATAAGGAGAGGTGAGCGGTTAATCCTCACGTTGAGCTCTACCAAATAACTATGTGCACTCATCTCTTTTTACTACCAGTTTGCAATGACAAGCCTTATTACCAAATGAGTTTACATTACAATTCTAGACTTAGAACAAAGAAGAAAATATAATCGACAGAGTCATCTACATGTTGTCCAATAATTGAATAGCGGTACAAGAAATGCACCAAACAATACGTGTGATACAATGTTCATTTTCCACATCATAAATTTTAATTATTGTCTACTAATCATTGTCCATATCCTACAATCATTGTTCTAATGCTTTCCTTAAATGTCAAGCTGTGAGATAGATGCTTGCAATATCTTTGGAAGCTCTGCTGCATACGCTTCATTGCACTCCATAATCATGATGTATTGACACATGTAGCTACCAAGCAATGCCAAGATACCAGCATCTCCTCTATATCGCACTACCACATCTGTTGGCTTGGTGTACTATTTCAAATTTGATATAGATAGAAATGTCCACATTCCGCTCCTCCTACAACGAGAGCATTGGTAAAATATTTGGTGGAAATGATTGTATTGCAAGTACTAAATCCCATCATGTGGCTCTCGCAACATCCAACATCATCTCTAATGTTGCCTTGTTGTGCAAACACCAACCATGGCCATCTCTTGTTGCAAAACTTAGATGTGCAACTTTGCCCAATTGACAAACGTTCATGTCATTCCATTCCGAAGCATCCACCCAATCCCCATCACAAACATTCATACGATCGTCCTTATTCGCATGCCCTTTGATGCTTGCCAACACGGATCTGCCAATATCTTCTTCTTCCAAGTCCAGAATCAAATGGTTGATCATCACATTTTGATCGTTGAAGTATTTTTACATTTAGTAAAAAACTACAACGTCAATAATTGCACGTATAAAATATATACAAAAGAAATATGAAAAGAGATCCCGAAGTCAACCTTGGTCAATGCTTGTCACCATCTGTAGATCTTTCTCTGCTCTAACATATTCACCAAGAATTGGGAAAATTCTTTGAGCTCTTTCTCAGTTGGCTCTACTCCGTCATGCTCTACAGTATAGAATGCTCAGAATGGTATTTTTGTTGATTTTTTAAAGTAAAAAAATTTGACGCACCAGAGGGCCCACAAGGGGAGGTACTTATCCCTTCCAAATATTATGAAACATGGTCGAGAAAGGGCCACATACCATCAAGCAGGCAACAACCATGCATAGGCATCACCATGGCCACCTAATTGATGCACCACATGCTGGAAACAACAAAGAGAACTCGTAGCAACCACTTAGGAACCTCCTCCTCTATTGACCGCACCCAGGAGGAGGATGCACTCGAATGTCCAAGGACAAGAGCCCTAGCAATGTGAACACAAGGTGAGAACAAGGTGTCCCTCTAGAGGTGATCCAATGGGGTATTTCAACTCTTTGGGTCCTATTGATTTTCAAGTTAGTTTTTGTAAAAAAAAAAAATGCTAGACTCTCTCAACTCACTTGTTTTTTAATTTCAAATTAGTTGCCATTGGCTCCTCCTCATAGTATTTGTTATTGCAATCCGCAACCAAATATTGTTTAGTGAAAGACTCATTTGTTGCAAGTCTTGCAATCAAACCCTTCCAAAATTACCACATATCGTGGATGACAACACTTGACCAATTTTCTCCGATTCTTGGGATGTTCTTGATGCAAAAGTGGGTTCTGTAGGGGGTTTTTGGCATCTCTATATGAATATCATTTTGTGCACGCTCCTCCATCTCTTTATGTAATGGAAGTGGCCTATGAACTTTGAGAGTAGCGGAATTAGGAAATTAGATAAAGCACTTTTGTGAGATAACTTTGTGAGCATAGAGGGTGAACTTAATTGATGGTAGCAACATAAACATAGTACTTAGTTAACTTGGCATTAACAATACTTTTGCAAGAGAGAGAGTTTAGAGAACATAATAGTTGAGGATCAGATTTATGTGGAGCCGGTCCCCCTCCTCCAATAGGCATTTGTATTATAGATTCTCCCATCAAGAGAGACTTGGTACAATACAGTCTTTGTGTTCCATGTGACCTAGGTGATGCAATGAAGATTGAAAGTTTCATGCATCACTAGCATAACATAAACTTTGCAAAAAGCATTAACTATCCCAAGACTCATTCACAAGGCCTCAAACACCTTCAAAGGTGGAGAAAGCTAGCGGTTAATGAGGGTAGGGGAGAGGAAGAAGAAAAATTCCATAGGAGAAAGAAAAATTTCCTCACTTATCATCACTCTTCTTGCTAGCATTGGTGTAGGCTCTCAACTTCTCTACTAGCTTGGAGAAGGAGATGGAGCTCTTGCACTTTGCACTTCACACAATGAGAGTGTGTCTAGGAGAGTATACCCCTCAAGCAACCCCCTAGCTTGCTTTGGTCGACCCCCCCTTGTAGCTCATGCTTGAAGATCATTGGACCTCTCCAGGCCTATCCAATCACATGCAAGGGGCATCAAGCAAAAAATGTAACCTTGGGACAAGTGTCCATTTTTCCCCTTTGAGAGAGAGGACTTGATAAATGCTAAAAAATTTAATTAGATTAACTAATTAATCATTGGACCCCTTGGGAGGCCAACCAATAGGCTTTAGGTACACCATGAGGGCAACATGAAGAGGAGCTTGACAAGTGTCCTAAATGTTTTCTTTGTACCAAGCTTACCATGTGTGAGGGTGTGTGTTCTCTCTCTACCCCACACTTGTAGGGCTCGCCCCCTCATTGTAGGGATAGTTGTTGACTTTGTGGAACACCTTACCCTCAAGAACCTTAGTCAGCAAGCATGACAAAGCACCTCAAGCTTGGGTAATGTTCCCACAAGCATCTCAAGCTCCCTAGTCGACAAGCACCTCAAACACCATAGTCATCAAGCACGACAAGCACCTCAAGCTTGGGTCAGGTTCCCACCTCAAGCTCAACCCTAGCTTACCTAAGGTCAAAGCACTTTTAATACTAACCTTTGGAGGTCTTTAATAAAGCTAACCCTAAGGTCTTTAAGATCCATTAGCTAACTTTTCTCTTTGACATATCATCTCTCATTTGGGCCCCTTTGCCATTGGCCCTGTATCGAGATAGACACAAAAGCACGTGTCTATATTCTAACCCTTGTTTCCATCTATTCTCCCATATCAAATGATCAATTTAATATGAGAAAGTAATTTGGGTTGGTTAGATATTAAATTTAATGACATTACCTCTCTCTTAATATCATAGTCGTCTTTGACTATGAGATAAAGCCTTAGTCATTAGTCAATGTTCCTTAGCGAGTAGAGGATCCCTTTTTACCCTATGACATCATTCCAAGATGGATGAATAATCCATCGGTGCTTGGGAGACAATGCTGCTGCAAGCATGTCTACTCTTTAGTCCATTTCATTCTCTCAAGTAGAGTAAGAGTAACAAATTCTACTTGGTGTTTGAGAGACATCGTCATCACAAACATGATTCTAAGTATGCATACTCCTTAAATTTGTGCACAATAAAAATAGAATTAGTCTTATAAGACAAAAACATTGATCATTTGAAAGAAATTTGTACATTTGCTTACTCTAGTGTAGCATTGTAAGCATTGATAAGGTTCATACTATACTTAAGTTATATTCCTTGCATCCATCTAGCATCTTCAAAAGGATAATTTTTGAACTTAATAAGATACCGTCGGATAATCCTACCATGTCATAGTACCTTGTCTTCATGTCGAAGGATAGCTTCGGGTTGTAGCACCCTTTCTTGGTCTTCAATTTTGGGAGGGTCTTCAATAATTGGTTCACTTGGTGGCTCTCCTTTGTAGGGCTTAAGTAGGCTCACATGAAAATCATTGTTTATGAGCCAATGGTCGGGAAACTTGAGTTGATAAGCCATTCATTGATTGGCTTCAAGATTTGGAAAGAACCATAGTATAGTTTTACTAATTTAGCATAATAATTTTGATGGACGAGCCTTGGGAAACTTAAGTAAGACCCAATCATTTTCTTTGAACGTTAAGTCCCTTCTATGCTTGTCAGCAACAGTTTTTTCCCTTTGTTGAGAGATGGATATATCCTCCTTAATCTTTTGAAAAGATTCTTGTAGGTCATGGCTATACCCATCGGCAGTGAAGATCTTCCCATGTACTTTAAGTAGCAAGGGACTTTTAGGTATTCCCTCAATGATTTCAAAAGGTGATTTTCTCGTAGAAGTATGATTGTACGCATACTCTACACCAGGTAAGTACTTTTCCCATTGTGAGCATTAATCTACTTTGGTAACATAAGTCTTTAGTAGATCGAGAATTGTAAAATTGGCTATCCAACTTTGGCCATCCGTTTGTGGGTGATAGGCCGAAGAGAAATTCAAGCTTGTACCTAGATTTTCAAAGAGACCTTTTCAAAAATTACTGGTCATTCTAGGATCTCTATCTGCTGATACGATAGATGTTGGTAATCCATGATGTTTGAAAATCTAAGATATGAAGAGAGTTGCCATTTGGTGTGCCATAATAGTCTTTTTGATAGGAGTAAAGTGTGCTTGCTTGCTAAACATGTTGACTATTGTCCATATTCCCGTATTCCCATGGATAGACTTGGGTAGTTCAAAGATGAAATCCATGGATATACTCTCCCATGGTGAATTTGGGATAGGCAATGACTGGAGTAATCTAGGTTGCTTTCCTCTATCATACTTGGTCTTTTGGCATACTAAACATACTCTTGTATGTCCACTTTCATGGTAGGCCAATAGAAGTATGCTTCTACTCCTCAGAGAGTAGGTTGAATTCCTCTATGCCCCGCATAGGGAGGAGCATGGGATTCATACATGACTTTCTCACGAAGGGAGTGGATAACATATAGACTATTTTCATGACGTAGATAACCATCTTGCAAGGTGAATGGTTCCTCTTTCTTTCCCAAAGCAAGGGCTGACATTATGTCTCTAAAGTTAGGGTCAGTAGCATACTTATCTATCATGGAAGATAGATCATTGTGAGTTGGTATAGACACCGCATTAACTTTTGGTCGTCGTGAAAGTGCATCGGCCACTTGAATGTGTTTATCAAGCAATGTGAGCAATATGAAAATTAAATTGCAAAAGAAAATTTTGCCAACCTCATTTGTTTGTCAAAAAGCTTGGTTAGCGTCATGAAGTACTTGAGACTTTGGTGGTCGGTTTGTAGAATAAATGGAGTCCCCACTAGATAGCACTTCCATGTGTCTAGGGCATCTAGAACAACTAAAAGCCCTTGCTCATAAATGCCTGAGACCCGTTCATTCGTATTAAGCCTTCGGCTCTCATATCTTATTGAAGCAAGACTGCTTCAAGGCAATCACCACAAGCAATCATCACAAGCATCAAATTGGACCTCAAATGACTTTGAGAGATCCGAAAGCATGAGGACTGGTTGGGAGGTAAGCTTCTCTTTGAGCTTGTCAAAAGCATTTTTCTCCTTAGCAGTCCATGAATACTTTAAGTCATGTAATGCTCCTGCTATTTGAGAGAATTTTGCTATGAGGCATCTATAGTATGCACACATATCAATAAGCTTCTTAGATCATGTAGATTCCTTGAATTAGGCCATGTTTTTATTACCTCCAGCTTTGATGGATCCATACAGATACCATCGTGAGATATAATATGACCTAAGTATTGAATCTCTTGAAGGAAAAATTTGCTTTTCGTTTGGTTGACAAGAAGCTTGTTCTCCCTCAATGCTTGAAAAATCACTTGGAGATGTTTCTTGTGTTCCTCCAAGGACTTGGATTAGATGATGATATCATCAAAGAACACTCCAACAAATTTGCGATAGGATCTAAAGATCCTCTCTATTAGATAATTGAACGTGGCTGGTGCATTAGTCAAGCTAAAAGGCATGACTAGATATTCATAAAGACCAAACATTGTACGAAACACGGTCTTTAGAATATCTTCATCCACTATCCTTATTTGATGATAGCCACTTTTAAGGTCAATCCTATTGAAGTAGGTAGAGCATTGTAGCTTATTAAGCAGATCTTCTACCCGAAGCTCGAGAAATCTGTTTTTCATAGTGATATGGTTTAGTGCTCGATAGTCCACACACATATGGTATGTACCATCTTTCTTTTGCACTAAAAGGACTGGAAAACAAAAGGGAGAGGAGCTAGACCTCACCATCCCTTTGTCTACCAATTCTTGTACTTGCCTCATGATCTTGTCATAGAATCTAATATCTAACCAACCCAAATGATTTTCTCATATTAAACTGATCATTTAATGTGGGAGAATAAACGAGAACAAGGGTTAGAATATAGACATGTGCTTACAGATCTATCTCACCATGCGGCCAATGGTAAAGGGGTCCAAATGAAAGGTCTGTCAAAGATCAAGGCTAACCAATTAAGCTTAAAAGACCTTAGGGTTGGCTTCATTGAAGACCTCCAAAAGTTATTGTTAAAAAGTCCTTTGACCTTAGGTAAGCTAGGGATGAGCTTGAGGTGGGAACCCGGCCCAAGCTTGAGGTGCTTGTCATGCTTGCTGGGTAAGGTTCTTGAGGTGCTTGTCATGCTTGAAAAGAGGGGGACTAGAGAGAAAACACACACGCCCACACACAAGGCAAGCTTGGTACAAAGAAAGCAAAAAGAACGCTTGTCAAGTTGTTCCTCATGTTGCCCTCATGGTGTGCCTAAAGCCTATTGGTTGGCCTCCCAAGGGGTCCAATGATAATTTAGTGATTTAATTAATTTTTTTTGCATTTATAAAGTCCTCTTTCTCAAAGGGGAAAGGGGGATACTTGTAATGCATCCTGCATGTGATTGGCTAGTCTTGCAGGGGTCCAATGAGCTTCAAGCTTGAGCTACAAGAGGGGGTTGACCAAGGAAGCTAGGGGCATGCTTGGGGGTATACTCTCCCACACACACTCCCACACACCCTCATTGTGTGTAGTGCAAAGTGCAAGAGCTCCATCTCTTCTCCAAGCTAGTAGAGAAGTTGAGAGCCTACACCAACACTTTTGGCTAGGGAAGGTGCAAATCCAACCAAGAGCTATGCTTCAATGCTTAAGCTTGCCATCTTCTCCATTTTCATTACTATGCTATTATGTATGCTATCAAGAAGAGTGATGATAAGTGAGGAACTAATTCTTTCTCCTATGAAATGTTTCTTCTTCCTCTTCCCTATCCTCATTCCCCACTAGCTCTCTCCACCTTCGAAGGTGTTTGAGGCCTTGGGACTAAGGCTTGGAATAGTTAATGCTTTCTACAAATTTTATGTTATCTTCATAGAGAAATTTCTCAAATAGCAAGACCATTACATGACTTAGCAAAGAAGAACGTTAATAAGTATTCATGGACTGCTAAGGAGAAAAATTCTTTTGACAAGCTCAAAGATAAGCTTACCTCCCAACCAGTCCCCTTGCTTCCGGAACTCTCAAAGCCATTTGAGGTCCAATGTGATGCTTGTGGTGATTTCCTTGGAGGGGTCTTGCTTCAAGAAGGGCATGCCATAGCATATGAGAGCCAAAGGCTCAATACAGATGAATGAGTCTTTGACATTTATCAGAAAGAGCTTTTAGCTGTTGTACATGCCATAGACACATGAAAGCACTATTTATTGGGGACTCCATTCACTTTACAAACAGACCACCAAAGTCTCAAGTACTTCATGATGCAGACCAAGCTTTCCAATAAACAAATGAGGTGGGAAAACTTTCTTTCACGATTTAATTTTCATATTGCTCACATTGCGGCGGGTAAGAACAATCAAGTGGCTGATGCACTTTACAACCAAAAGTTAATGCGATGTCTATAGCAACTCACAATGATCTATCTTCCATGATAGATGAGTATGCTACTAATCATGACTTTAGAAACATAATGTCAGCCCTTGCTTTGGGGAAGAAAGAGGAACCATTCACCTTGCAGGATGTTTATCTTCTCCACGGCAATAGGCTATGTGCTACCCACTCCCTTCGTGAGAAAGTCATGTATGAATCCCATGCTCCTCCCTATGCGGGGCATAGAGGCATTCACCCTACTCTCATAGGAGGAGAGACGTATTTCTATTGGCCTACCATGAAAGTGGACATACAAGAGTATGTTTCACAATGTGTGATATGCCAAAAGACCAATTATGATAGAGGGAAGCAACCTAGATTACTCCAGCCATTGCCTATCCCAAATTCACCATGGGAGAGTATATCCATGGATTTTATCTTTGGATTACCCAAGTCTATCCATGGGAATATGTAAATATGGACAATAGTCAACAGGTTTAGCAAGCAAGCACACTTTATTCTTGTCAAAAATACTATTAAGGCACACCAAATGGCAACTCTCTTCATATCACAGATTTTCAAACACCATGGATTACCAACATTCATCATGTTAGATAGAGATCCTAGAATGACAAGCAATTTTTTGGAAAGGTCTCTTTGAAAATCTATGTCATTAAAACTAATATCTAATACTCCCAAATGATTTTCTCATGTTGAAGCCCAACAGTTGTATAAATTCCCTATCAAATTCCATTTGTAATGCCAATGATGTCTACCGTCTTTGTCCAATTGTCTCGATTATGTATAGATTTATTAGTTGGCCGGGACGCAATGTGTTTCCATTTGTAATTATGATGAGTAGAACTCAATGAAAACCCCATGTACATTTTGAGCTAAGGTGACAAAAGTATAAAGGTCACCTTAGAACCATTTTTGAATAACATTTCAATCATCAATTCTGTTTTGTACGAGTCTGTGTGTGTGTGTGTGTGAGAGAGAGAGAGAGAGAGAGAGAGAGAGAGAGAGAGAGAGAGAGAGAGAGAGAGAGAGAGAGAGAGAGAGAGAGAGAGAGAGAGTGATCTTATCCTCTTCACTACGCGCATCTCCCTCACCGGATTCACGAAGCGACCACACCATCGCGGTAGCCTCTCCGAGAGCTACGCGCCCACACCACGCATTCGCATCTTTGAGCTGCTCACGAGCGATCTTCCCACGAGCTTGTTTTGATTGTAAGTAGCACAAACAGTGTCTGTTTCCAACAATCAAGTACTTTATGGAACGAGGGCGAGATTAGCTACGCATAGATGTTCATAGACCTAGGTTTCGCATACTTTTAGGTTATGACCTGTGAGTTTATCGCGACTGTATTCGAGGTAGTTAGGGTTATAATCTGGTGAGATTGGACTTATAGGTAAGTGTATCCTAGTGAGGGGATGATACCTAGCAAGTTTGAAGCGATTCCGAGTTCATTTTATGTGTAAACGGTGTTATGAGCATTTAGGGATAGAGTGGGCTGGAGTTAACAAGGATTAGTGATTGATGCATCATAGAAGTGTGTATGTGTAGGTTGGTCTCAGCCTAACAAGCTAACGAGATTGCCACCGTGCACCTACGGGTTAGTCATGTCACCGGATGACAAGTATGTTGTCTGTGTCGTGCTTGTGAGCATGAACAGGGGAGTAGTTAGCCCCAAAACATTGGTGCCACTGGCGGGGACACAAGACCTTAAGTAGGGAGATCTACGTCACTTGTGTGATGGTTATCTTACTTTAGTTTCGACTAGAGAGAGCTTAAATTTCAAGAGAAGATCCAGGAGAGGATATCCTGAGGTCTAGTGGATAGCCACGAAGACTGTGACTTACCGAGGGTCTACGACTAGTTAGAGTTAGTTAGGTAGGATAAGGTGGAGTTAGGATTTATGGTTTTGAGTTCTAAGTAATGTTTGTGTGCGAATAGTGTAGAAAAACGCTGTAAAAACGCAAAACAAACAAAGAGAAGAAACAACGAGGCTGTTTGCTTTCCTTGAAAGAAAAAACCCACACCATACACTCTTCAAGGGTGTGAATATTGTATGCATTTGGATTTATGATCGAGCGCTTGAGAAAACGTTAAAATTGCGACAAAAACCAACAAGAAAAAACAAGGGATTGCCATAGAAAACACTACGTGAACCTAAAGAGGCCAAAAAGAAGTATAACCACTAGCCTTTGGTAAACTGATTGTGTCATGATGTACAACTGATATTCACAAGCTTAAGTTTGAATTGTCATCAAATTTGCATCACTTCAAGTGCATCTGACCTGTGAATTTTCCATAGAAAAGTAAAAGTGCTTGAGTCCAAGGTCAAAAGGAGTCCAAATTGAATGAAATTTGAGGGATAGACTTCTAAGGGCACAAGAAACCAAACTGTCCAAAAACAGTAGAGAAATCACATCCCAGTTGTCCTCTATTGAGTCTATCACGATAGACTACTACTTGCGGATAGACTCACATTCAGGTAAAACCCCTAGGATCACTGACTCAACATCAAAATAAGAGTGCTCAAAAGATTTGAGGACATTTGAACACCTGCTTGTCCACCAAACCCCAAGTCTGGTGTTAGAATCTGAGCTCAGAGATATATTGGCAAAAAGGCCCTGACCTATTGTCCAAACACTGCACAAATTTGTGGATACACCATACAGAGGGTGGGGATTCCAGCTGTGGAGAGAACTTTGGGAAAAAGACCCAGTTTGGAGAAGATTATGAGTCTATTGCGATAGACTAAGGAAGTTCGGTTGTAAACCTTATTTTGAAAAACCCTCCTAGGGTTAGCTTAAACAGGACCTAAAGAGCTCACATACCAAGTTTCAAGGTGTTTGGATCACTAGAAGTGATTCTAAGGTCGAGATAGAGATTTAGTGTCTGACAAAAACACTAGATTTGGCCTAAAACACAAACCAAGAGTCCAAATTGTATGAAATTCAAGGGATAGACTCATACTTGTGTAGATCCCAGAAGGAGATCATCACAGAGATGCACAGGCAAGAGAAGTCCAGGTAAGCTTTAAGTTTGCAATACAACTTTGAGTCTTATGTATTTAAGGTCAGGAGCCTTTTTTAAGTCAGGAGCTAAAAGTGTCAAAAGTCAAGTAAGCACCACATCCACTGAAGAGAGTGTAACTCAGACAAGGCTAGATCCATTAGCACCGATCATTGAGGAGGGTAGTGATACTGACACTTCATCAGATCAGTCCTTCTTCATGATGGGGAGTCAACGGCCAGAAGGTTTCTCCGGTGGAGGACCAATGCTAGGAGGAAGTACCTCCCAGAACCCTTTGAACGATGCCAAGTTCACTATAATCTTCTTAGAAGGAACAAACTCTAGGGGAGCCCTAGTTTATTCTGACTATCGGGGACACAAGTGTATTTGTATAGAAGAAAAACCGTCTCGGAGACTAGAGATAATTCAAGTCTATGATGATGGAGACAGATTCCGAGATGAAAAGGGGAACCACTACCTGATAGTTAGCAACCCTAAGGATTACAACAGATATGGAGATAATGTGGCAAAAGGAAAAATGGTCCAAGAAACTCAAGAACCGCCTCCAAAAATTGATCGACCTGGAGCTCTTTTTATGTATGAAAAGAACAACAACCAGGGTCTCTACCTATAATGAGAATGTGGGAATTTACAAGCATGAGAGCGAGGGAGTAGTCTCTTATTTTTTATGCAAAGAACCAGACCCAAATGAATTAAGCAAAGACAAGGTTCTTTACTTGTTCTCTTATGAAAGAGCTATGGGGAAGGATATCATTTTTGTTGACAGATACGGGCGAGAATACAAATGTATTCTCCCAGAGAAGGTAGAAAAGGCAAAAATTCCAGAAACGCCAACATATGCCCCGAGGAAGTACCAAGGTCCACCTATACCCCTAGCAAGTCAACAAATCCATTTTCAGAAGAGTACAACGCAACATCACATTCTAACCGACAACAGAAGTTCAACTACCAGAACTAACAAGCAACCCAACCATCATTGCAGGCATGGCTTCAACAAAGTGCGACATTAGAACAAAACCGAAACAGAGATGGTTATCCAGCTGCAAGAGGGCTAAGAGATTTACAAGAACCACTACTCTATTCACAGTATCAAGGCGAAAGTAAGCCAAAAACTCAAGAATCGGCACAGCTTGGAAGACAACCCATAGAACGAGTTCGAAGAGATGAACCACCTCTTGCAAGAACCGTTAGAAATTATGCCTTAGGAGCACCTCTGGGAGAGGAACCCTCCCACTACCGAAGGCCAGAAGAGGTATATCGAGTAGGACGAGGAGAACCAATGATGAGATTTGTAGACCATCGTAGAATTAGACGTTCTCAGGTGCAAAAATGGGTAAACAAGAAATACACGGGAAACAGAGACCCTAGAGATCATGTAGCAGCCTTTGTGCGCATAATTAGAGTTGAAGAAGTGTTGGACTTCTCTACTCAATTTGCAAGGTTTGGGCTTACTCTAGAGGAGGATGCTGCTACTTGGTTTGACTCTGTGGAGCGTAGAGATTTCGAGTCTATGGAGGAGATTTTTGACGAGTTTATTGAGGAATTCTCACAAAGGGGGATAGCTCATAATACAGTCTCACAAATCCATAAGTTCAAACAGAAAGAAGGGGAATATGTGCGAAAGGCAACCCTACGACTAAAAAGATATGTGAAGTTCTGCCCTGTGGAAGAACTGCTAACTCAGTCTAGAATTATGCTTATATTTATTCAAGGACTAAGGAACGCAGATCTCCAGAAGGACTTACAT
Source organism: Adiantum capillus-veneris (assembly GCF_014529385.1). Classification (NCBI taxonomy): domain Eukaryota; kingdom Viridiplantae; phylum Streptophyta; class Polypodiopsida; order Polypodiales; family Pteridaceae; genus Adiantum; species Adiantum capillus-veneris. The sequence goes on from NC_140954.1 coordinate 9,734,444, forward strand.
ATGAAGAGGAGCACAACGATAAATGAGTTAACTAAGGAATCTCTTTACCTTGTAGACAATTGTGCGGTCTACAAGGAGGGTGAATTCAAGGATCTTGATGACGATTCATCCTCACAACAAAGTGGAAGGAAGTCTGCTAAGATAGCATCGAAAGGAGAAGTAGCTGTAAGCCAGGAGCAGCTTGTAGAGGGAGTGCTAAAAAAAATTAATATGTATGCCAAGCCTCAGGCTAAGCAGCCGAAATGGTGTGCTATTGAACAAAAATGGACGAACCATGCGACGCAGGAATGCTATTATAACAAGGGATATGTGAGAGAGAGACCATATGCTCCCCAAGTTCACGCAGCATCTCCTCAACTTCCACTGATGCCTAGGTATCAAGCAGGCAACCTACCTGGACCTATAGGTGTTGAAAGACCACAACCATTATTGGGGCAACAACCACCCCTACCAGGAGTAAGACCGGTAGGCATAAGATACACACCAACGGTTAATGAACTAGAAGAGAAGGCTTTGGTACCTATGCATGTATATTACGATGATTCCAATGGATATGCAGCAAATCCTGTCTATTATACACCGGAAGAACCACCAATGCCAGAACCTTGGAGCATCATTGGAAGTACAGGACCACCAACAGCTGCACATGCAGCAGGAGAAGGAAGATATAGCTTGGATGAACGAACGCTGTTGTTCATAGCCAACAGAGGCATGCATACCAACAAAGAGGAGCTCAAGGAGCACCTCAACAGCCTAAGGGACCCTGCTACAAGTGTGGTGGAGACCATTGGCTAAGAGACTGTCCTCATGATGAAATCATTAGAGTCGACGCATATTGCACCGAGTGTGGAATTACTCACTTGATTCTTGATTGCCCTAAGAACCCGAGCAAAGGAGCAAAAAAATCATTAAACATGGTAAATTCCATACCATCGCCAGTGGGGTCAGAAAACAAAACTACTATTCCTGTTAAGGTCTTGACGAGAGCCCAAACAAGGAAAGATGACAATTAGTCCAAGAGTAATGATGGAAATCAAGACTGACAAGTCTAGCGTTAGTCGTGATAATCCTTGGAAAGAACGAAGAGCGAAAATGAAAGCTAGACGTGAATGAAAACAGAAGGCTGTAGAAGTTGAGCTAACAATGGCTCGAGAGCAACTTAAACAGCAGAGAGAGTCTGACTCTCTAAAATCAATGGAGGGACCTAGGAGTGCAAGCTCAGGAGGGTATGTATTGGTAGATAAGGTCAATGAACCCTTGGATGCAATCTTGCAAGCCTATGAAGCAAGATTGAAAAACAGACAGACTCTAGAGCAAAGGTGGATGACATATCCATATCCAGAGATAGAAAAACAGAGACTAGAGATGTGCAAGCAGTTGATTGAAACTGCATAAGCATTACTAGAGCCTCCACCTGTGGAAGTGAGGGATAGAATAATCAAACCACCAAACAAGGAAACACCTATCAAAACTGAACAAAGGGTACCTGACAAGATAGAAAATGTTAAATCCTTGCCTAATGTAGAGGATGCAAGAATCGTTCCTAATAGCACTGATGAATCACTTAAAGATTTTCCACCATATACACCCATTGTGGAAGAAAATTTTCCTGAAGAGCTATGGGAAACAGTGAGAAAAGCTCAAGAAAAATATGAGACAAAAATAGTCGAGTCAGCGCCTTTCTCGGAGTTGAACTTGAATAAATCACCATGGGATCTAGACGCTAAATCATTTCAAGGGGATGATGGTTTCGTTGCATCAGAAAATAGCATACCAGCATCACTCAGAACTTTGCCACCATACCTGGGAGACTACGAGGCAAGGTTGGAAATTCGAAGGGTACCTTCTCAAAGAATAGGAGGCTCAAATCAATTGGACACTAAAATTTTGACAGACTTGTTGTCTACTCCGGTCAAGTGTACAATCACATTGGCAGAATTGTTAAAAATTAGTCCAAGCATGTGGATGGAAGTGGGAAAATGTCTTGAAAAATTTGGTATAAGTACGCCTCTTAAGTTCTTCGAAACTGAGCTTAATGACACAGAACCGAAGAGAGTCAACACTAGACCAGTGCCTCTCAACAAGGTTGGAGAGTATTGTGAGGGTGAAGACGGTAACACTACTCTACCAGTCAAGTATAACGGCATAGAGACTAAGGCCATACTTGATAGTGGAGCTGGTATTGCCATTGCTACCAAATTGCTATGGGAAAAATGGGGAAAACCGGCAATACGAACAACTAGAATGAAATTACAACTAGCGGATGGGCACGTAGAAAGACCTATAGGATTGCTTGAGGCAATTGTGGTATCTTCATGTGGAATAGAGTATGAACATACATTTGCCATAGTAGATTTCGGCAAGAAAAACAATTATGAAATTATCCTTGGTAGACCATTTATGAGGCAACTCAAGATGGTGCAGGACTGTGGGTATGATTATTTGTATCTAAGACATGCTGAAACCACTACACGTGTAAATATGAGGAATCATAGCTACCATGATGTCACGAGAACACCTGTGGAAGAGTTTGACTCAGCCACCATTAGTGGATCAGAAGTCCCAATGTGGTTCTGTAAGAAAAAGGAGATATGGATGTGCGGAGCATCTCAATGTAGTGAATTCGACCACAATGAAAGGACACTAGAGAAGGTATTGGAAGACGATGCCTATATACGAGAGACCTTCCCTGAAGAGAAGCTCGAACCCCTAGAATGGTCTCAAATTTTGGATACTTTGGATGTGTGCGTCAATGAAGTCACTCCCACAAAATTTTGTGACGAGAATGGCTACGATATTGTACCATACTACATGTTGAGCAAAATTGTGGAGGAAGACGAGAACGAAGGAGACACCGAGAATATGAGGGTCAATCAAACGGAAATGAAACTTGATATTAAGATAGTGGGTTATGTGGAAATCCCCACTAAAAACATCAAGCAAGATGGAGAAGAATTTTATGATTCTTCTGATCAATGTCAAAACGAAGATAATGCGGATGACGAGAAGTCAAAAAATATGGAAGAATATGACCATCGAGATCAAGAAAATGACGTCTTTTACGACTTCCCAAACCAAAGTGTGAGACGCCAAAAAAGATACAAGAGTAGACGACACCATAAAAGTCTACCAACTAGGTTTAGACGCCAAAAAAGATACAAGAGTAGACAACACCATAAAAGTCTACCTATGCCTGAGTTAAGGAGTAAGATACACTTCCTTATGAACATTCATGTTGTTGATTGTGCTAAGGATAAAGTGTCAAGAAGATTTCTTAAGATTGCTGAAGACCCAGGTTTTAAGGCAAGACTATCGAAACTTAAGAAAACCAGCAAGGCAAAAAAGAGAGTTGCAAGGGAAATATTGGATTTCTTTGGAGATCCAATTATAACGAAAGTTGAGCGGAAAAAGAAATATAATGATTTAAAACAAAAGCTGAAAAATGTATGGACAACTGAGATGGAAAGTAGCGATGGATCGAACGCTAGTGAGGGGACTAAAGAGATAGATGTACATCCACACTATTGTAAGTACACCATTCATGAGAGAAAATTGGTGGTCCAGCAATCGATGAGAGAGCCTAAACCCAATGAGTCCTATGATGGACCAGAGAACGCCAAGAAAATAGACCTAGCAGAGCCGGGAGAAAGTCCTCGACCTGCTTACATTGCCATTGATCTAAGCCAGGAAGAAGAGGACTTAGTGATCAAAACACTGAAAGAATTTTGTGATGTATTTGCCTGGTCGTACAAAGATCTGAAAGGGGTGGATCCTAACATTGTGAACATTCGATTCCTCTGAAGTCGGATGCAAAGCCAAGCAAACAACGCCCGTACACGTACAATGAGACATTCGCCAAAAGGATCAAGGACGAGATAGACAAATTTATGGATGCTGAATTTATTTATGAGATAGAGCACACTGACTGGGTGTCGCCAATTGTGGTGGTACCTAAGAAAAACGGGAAATTACGAATGTGTGTGAATCTCAAGAAGGTAAATACAGCAACAATAAGGGATAACTATCCTCTTCCTATCATGGAACACGTCCTAGAACGAGTAGCAGGCAAGCAGACCTATAGCTTTATGGACGAATTCTCTGGTTATAAGCAATTGGGGGTTAAACTAGAAGATCAGTACAAAACAACGTTTGCAACTGAATGGGGCATATATGCGTTTAGGGTAATGCCATTTGGCTTGACCAATGCTCCAGCCACATTTTAGAGATTAATGACACATGATTTCAAAGAATACTTGCGAATATTTTTGGATCTTTACATGGATAACTTGTGTGTCTATTCTCTATTGAGAGAAGACCCAACCCAGAAAAATGTGTATTCATGGTACGGCAAGGCAAGATCTTAGGCCACATAGTATCGGCTAATGGAATTACCACTGATGAAGACAAGGTAAAGGTGATCATAGAATTGCCAAGAACAAAAACTGTACGAGAGGTACAATCATTTATGGGACATTGTGGATACTACCGACGTTTTATCTACATGTATGTTGTAATAGCAAAACCCTTGTATAGTCTGATCACGATCTTCATATGGACCGACGAATGTGAGGAGTCATTCCAGAAATTAAAAGATGCACTGGTATCTGCACCAATTCTAAAAGCACCGGATTGGTCAAAGATTTTCCATGTAAGATGCTTCGGCATTTGCAATAAGTTGTATATTAGCACAACCAGGAGAGGGTAATACAGATTTTCCCATCAGTTATGCTAGTAGACAACTCAACAGCGCAGAGAAGAATTATACCACCATTGAAAGAGAAGGATTAGGTATGATATACGTGGTAAAGAAATTTCTGCATTATTTGCTTGCGAACAAATTCACATTTTTTGTGGATCATCAGGCACTTTTGTACTTAGTAAACAAACCATGTAACACGGGATGAATTGTAAGATGGTTCATTGTGTTGCTGGAGTTTGATTTTACGGTAGTAGTAAAGAAAGAAAAAACTCATCAAAGAGTAGACCACCTTTCTCGATTACTAAATGGTGAAAAGGCTACTGGTGTAGATGATGATCTCCCAGACGCATACCTATTTAATATAGAGATGGTACCGAAGTGGTCAGAGCAGATTATTCCGTTGTTGACATATGGAATGAATCTTGACAAAAGACACACGGTGGAAGATGTTAGACAAGCACAAAATTACACTATGCTTGTGGGAAGAATGTATCATCATGGTAATGATAGGATTCTAAGGTTATGTATAGGCCGAGAGGAGTACAACGCGTATCTAGAGGAAGCACATACACAGACGGGGGGTTTCCATCGAGGAAATCAAATAACCTATGAATGATTACGAAGACTTGGAGTGTATTGGCTTGGAATGGTAGGCGATGTAGCTAATTACATCAAGAAATGCAACTTTTGCACAGCCAATACCACTGTGGATTATGCCACATTATACCAAGCGATGATAGCACCCGCATGGAGTCATGCTATTGTGGAATATTTGACTAATAGGGAGTTTCTAGGATATTGGTCTAAAGCCAGACAAAAGGCTTTACAAATCGAAGTGAATAGGTATACCATCATTAGTGGCCAATTGTATATAAGAGGAATCGATGACCAGTTGAGGATAGTTCCTCATGAAAATGACTAGTTTCCATTATTGGAGCAAGCCCATGCAGACATAGCAGGAGGTCATTTTTCAGCGGAGAGAATCGTAAAAATCATTATGATTGCAGGCATATGGTGGCCGATCATGACTCAAGATGCAGTAGAATTTGTGAAAAGGTGTGATGAATGCCAACGCACTAAGGTGCCAGTTAAGAGAGACGACATGCCTTTAAGACCAATGATGAGTGCTCGAGCATTTGCTAAATGGGGATTGGACTTTGTTGGTCCTATTACTCCACCAGCTTATCGTTCACAAGCACGATACATCATAGTGGCCACTGATTATATGACCAAATGGGTGGAAGCAAAAGCCACAAAAAAGGCAGATGCAAGAACCACGACACAATTCTTATATGAATATGTGTTTACACGATATGGCCTACAAATCGAGCTGGTGAGTGATAGAGGGATGCACTTTGTAAATGAAGTTATCGAACATCTCTTGAATGAGTTTATGGTAATTCATCGCAAATCTGCACCCTACCATCCACAAGCCAATGGCCAAGCAGAAGCGACCAACAAAATATTGTGCACAGTTCTTATGAAACTGGTTAGTGAAACAAGGACGGACTGGGATCAAATGCTATATTCAACATTATGGGCTTATCGAGTTGCATATAAAACAACACTCAATGCTAAACCGTTTAATATGGTGTATGGGTTAAATGCAATACTGTCTATTGAATTTTTGATTCCAACGCTAAGAGTAGCTAAACGGTTGGACTGGACGGGCCATGAGCTTTCAGAAAGGTTAGATGACCTAGAAAAACTAGACGAGTTACGACTCAATGCGGTAGCAACCATTTTTGCCAAGAAAAGACAACAGAAAGAGTAACATGTCAAAAACAAGGACTTTAAAACGGGGGACTATGTCTTGGTATACACCCTTAAACAGCATGCCAAGAAACTAAAGAAAAGAGGAGTGGGGCCTTATTTGATCCAAGATATCTTGTCTAGAGGAGCAGTAAAGCTGTCGACACTAGATGGAAAAGAAATGCCGAATTGGATTAGTGGGTGTCGTTTGAAAAAGTATAATTTACCTCTAACTCCTGGGATGTTGTTTCAATTGCATTATGGCAAAGCCTATAGATAGGAACAGCAACGAATTCATGACCAGGCACAACAAGAAGCCAAGGAACGCATTTCTAAGTGAAAGTAGTTTCTGAGGACAATAAACATGGTCACACCGATGATGACTGAAGAATATCCTCTTCCAACAATCCAAACAATCGAAGCGGATATACAAAGCGAAAAACTAGCAAGAACAATCATAGACCTTATGGCTCAGGACGAGAACATGTGGTGTAGTCCTTACATTAAAGCATATGCAGGCACAGAACAAGTAGAAACCTATGCATTGCTTGACATTGGGGCAAAATTGAGTGTCATCAGCTTTGAGCTCTTTCAAAAACTTGGACCAATGACGAAATTCACAGAAACACACAAGCTAGAAGTTGCATCGGGTGATGAGGTGACCACTTTGTGGTCTATTATGTTACCAATCACAGTGCAGGGGCACACGTACACTCATAAGTTTCATGTGCTGCCACCAAATAGATCAGCAACGCCATGTATCTTAGCAGTGTCGTGGATGAAAGTTAATAGAGTATTCATTGATTTGGATACTAATGAATCACTGTTCAGAAATGACAACTTTTCAGAACCCTTCTTATCCTATGATAAATATGTGTCAATGTGGAGACAGGAATCCGTACATCCGCAACGCACTAATCAACAACAATCAAAGTTAAGATGGCAAGAAACGTATTATCAAAAGCCAACAATCATGCAGGGAACCAGGCAAGTGTGGGTGCGACGTACAGATCTATCCGAGGCACAATTTTATCAAGAGCGGAAATATCAAGTTTGGCTCAAGCAAGACCGCTTATTTCCTGTAAGGGAGTTGACAGAAGAAAAGACAAAACACCCTATGATAGCAAAGCTTCAAAGAACAATTATTAACAAGAAGAATCGGCCACGGACTATATTGGTATGGCGTCCAAAAGTACCAATTCAAAACAAGCCAACAACACAGGTATGGATGCCGACGCAGACCAACGAAGAGTTGTCTACAACTGCCAATGACAAACTAGACCATACAACCATCAAGCCAAAACAAGTAGTGTCCTATGCAAACAAAGTCAACAAAAGAAATGGAAACGAAAAGAAGTTCACCTAGAAAATGCAACAAAGCATACAACCATATCGACTTCAACGGAGGCACAAACAAAAGTTCAGAAACCTTGGAAGACCATCAAACAACAAGCGGAAGAATTACAACTTCTTATCGCCAATAAAATCTGCCAGCCAACTAACATTACCACAGGAAACCTCACCGACGAATGCCAATAAGCGTATCGGTTATACCTTCCTCTTACACCGCATAATTTTTTTCTAAATGCATTGATTGTGCATGCATATAGGGCTACCTTACAAGGCCTGCATTAGCACGAGTTAACGCCCATGCACAGTACATACCCTTGACGATACCCTGTCGTCCGGGAGGACTCCGACCAGGAGGCATTCCAAATGCGCGGACTCACGTCTTATATTAGAGGGCAATGTTTGTGATTGATTTTTCAACCAATTTTGTGTTTTATTGTGTGATTTTTAGAAAAGAATATGCCCTTGTAATCAATTAGAATTGGGGACCAAATGATCATATACGGGCCCCTAAGGATGTGTATATACTGTAAAGCTAGTCAAAACTGGCCAAAAATCGTTGAAAAACAGCAAAAAATAGGCCAAGATTGACGATTGAGAGCGAGAATGTACATAAACAAGAGAAAAGTGAGCTACAAAGTGTTTTGCTATCAATTGATATTTTATAAGTTAGAATTGCTATTTTCGGGTTATTTTGGGATTTATTTGCTTTTTTAGCCATTTTCTAGCAAAAAAATATAGAAAAAAATCCATAATCCAGATGGAAACGCAATAGAAGAGATGCCTGATTAGAGCAAGGTAAAGAAGACACGGAAAAAATATGGAGTGCAAAGGTGATAGGGCAAAAATGGCCACCGTCATGATGGGACCTCCAAAAGGAGAAATCTGCAAAAATTGTAGAGCCTAAACCGCATCTCGCGAAAAGTTATGGCCACAGGTAAAAGATGGGAAAATTTCATGTCGGAGCCCCGATCACATATAGGGAGGCTAGGCAAGAAATCTCTCATTTGAGTCATTTTCCATTGTGTGAGAGAGAGAGAGCTCCCTACAGCATCTAAGACTTCCAGGAGCTCATCCATCGTGCATGGTCACCAGATCGACATCAGATATGAGAGGTATGCTCGTCAACACTGACTTAAGTGTTGTTTACTTCAGTTAGTCGCAAAACCTCGCCAGCACCACCATCACAACCTGTGTACACATACTGTAGACCGGTTGTTAGGAAGACCTAGAGGCCACCAAATGGAACCAAAATTGAAAAGCACAATGCCTATAGCTTAGGGAACAAACCTATGACCCCTAGCGCAGAAGAAGCACCCCAGAAAACCCTAATTTCACAGGGCCTGTAGAAGGGCAGCTGACCCAAAGTGATCGAAAATGAGCCAAAACTCATAGGCAGCAAGCCAATAACCTCGACAAACCAACTGAATGGTTAGACCATGAAAAAGTCAATCAAAGGTGAGCCTAAAGTCCGTATCTGACGAAAACTGCGCAAAGCGTCACGAAGCTCTAACGGGCCGACCAGGTGACGAAATGACACCAAATTTGACAGGGTACATCCTAAGGATGTCAACTATGAGTTGGAATGTTGCCACTCCAGAAGAAGCACTTCCACGAGGACAAACGCTAGCAACAGGCCAGAAAAGCGTCCAAATGGTCGTTCTTGGTGACGTAAGCACCAAAACAACAACCGACTGCTCCTACGAAAGGTCAAAAGGAAAGGAAAGTCAGCCTGAGTCATACAATGACCAAAAAGTACGGCGACCATCACCTAAGTGGTCTACTCCGACTCCAGAAACAAGTAAGTGCTGCCAACAGGGAGTACACTTTTCCAAATTGGTTAAAACTTAATGAGTGTGTCTAGGAGAGCCCACTAACACCAGGGGAACTAACAAACTACAAAAAAGAGGGGAAAATGACAACTTAGTGAGTCTATCGCGATAGACTCACCAATACACATGGAAACAGGGAAAATTGATTTTGACCTCACCAATGGGACTAACTAGGCCTATTAACCCCATATATCAAGTAAAATTGCAAATATTGCTCCACCTTGACAAACTTATTAGTCTATCACGATAGACTCATTAATCTATCTTGGGGAGGCCCTTTTGAAAAATCCTCTCAGGGGCAGGCTTATGACAGCATATGAAGGCACTGCACCAAATTTGGGACAAGATGGACTTTTAAAGTAAGAGGAGATAGACTTGACAAACGGCTCAGAGTTAGAACAGGACAGTATCAAGGACAAATAAAGTCTAGATGCACACGTGAGAGGCCAAGGGACCTTATATCAACTAGAAGAAGGCAGACAATGGGCCACATATAAAAAAGAGGGTAATTTGAGCATAACTCCTAGTCTATCGCGATAGACTTAACAGAATACAACTGGGGCTTATGATAAAAAACTGGAGTCTACAGTTGCCTTGAGCATGGCATAAGGAGGCTACCCACAAGGTTTGGACCCAAAACAACAAAAGATGAGGGGGATAGACCAACATCTCCCTGGAGGATTTGTGGACAAATGAAAGTTGAGCCAAAGGGAGGTCATTTGACATCCATTTGAGATGAAAATGAAGTCAGATCATGTACAAGCCATGGGAAACCTGAGTGTGAAGTCACATGTGAAAAATACCTCCCCTATGAGAAGATAGTGAGTCTATCACGATAGACTCATAAGAGTTTGAAATTGTCATGATTTTGAAATTGTGACCATATGGAGAGCTTAGATACCCTATGCACATGTACCACACAAAGTTTCAAAGAATTTGGACACCTTCTCCTTCATCAACAACATTAATTTGAAGCCGTCAGAGTCAGACACTGAAAGAACTTTTCTATCTGCTAACACTTTTCACTAACTCATCTTGGGACTAAGAGGGCTCAACTAGATGCACGCTTAAGTGATAATCAATGTAGAAAAGAGGTACTATGTTTATACATTAACCATTACTTGTGGATACAGGATCCACGGACGCTTCTCTGAGAAAAAGAAAAGGCAAGAACCTGGCAACGGAGGATGCAACACCCTATACACTTCTGCAAAATTCATTAAAGCCAGCAGCCACATGGATACCTGCAGAAGTGCAACACGCAGCAGCTTTCCAAATCTACCAAGGTTCCTATATGGATGGAAAAGGAAATTTAGTGGATACAGTAATGATCCCCAAGGAGGCAGAAAACTACCTGAAAAGATCGCCGCAAAGATCATGGCTGAAGAAAGTTGGCTTATGGGACTTTGTTTCACTACCACCAGTGGGGATAGATTTCAAGAGAGTACAACAACTAATTGAGACTATCCAAGAAGACGGAACTTGCAGGGTTGCAAGCATGGATAATGAGATGATGGAGATTCAGATTACCAAGGAAATCATCAAAGAAGCTTTAAAAGTGTCTAGTCAGGGAGCCAACATGAGAGAAAGAAGAAAGAATCTCACAGTCTACCTGCAAAGATCCAAACTACCGTCTTTTGAAATCATAACAAACCCAGAAGTGAGGGTACTGACACAGGTATACAGTCAATGTTTGTTGAGCTATAGCAAGAGACCGCCTAGATACACTACACCACACGGGGTCATCTTAACAACAATGACCTGGGCTATGGGAATGATACATGATTGCTATATAGATCATGCATCATATCTATTTCACAAAGTGACAAAGCTACAGCAAGAAAAACCAAATTATATTGAAGGAGGAGAAGTACTCACTAGAATGATATACCATGCCATAGGAGTGACAGATCAGCTACCACCTGCTCCTCAACAAAACAATTGGCTGGTACTACGAGAGGATATTGAAGACAGACCACAAAGGCAAGTACCTCCCTCTACTAACACCATTGGAGGATGTAGGCTGGAAAGGGTCACCAGAAGTACACAGGAAAAGAAGGAAGACAAATAAGAAGAACCTCCTAAGGCGCCCAGGGTAGCCACAAGGTTGAAGCGCTGTTTAGAGACAGTGCTGGAAGAGCCACCCGAGCCAAAGAAGGGAAAGAAAGAAACTCTACAAGTGCCAATCAAGGAAACAAAGTCACAGAAAGCGGCAAGGCTAGAAAGACTAATGGAAAGTTTCAGAGCTGAGAGAGCACTAAAAGGGGATCTGAGCGAGTTATGGAATCCATCACTTGAGGCTATGTCTGGATCATCCTGAAGGATTCAAAGGGATCAGTTTGAAGATTATATCAAAAATTTTGAGATATTAGATGCTACAGCGGAGAATATCCCAAATATACCGTTTACAGAAGAAAAGGTTGACGAAGTGAGACGGCAGTTGCTAGAAGAGCGGGAAGGCCAAGAAAGACAGAGGAAAACAAAGGCGGATAGGGATTTCAAAAAGAAGCAACAAACTCCACCATCAAGCCGAGAATCCAGCCCACCACCATCACCACCTCCTCTTAGTCCTCCCCAAACCCAACAAAAAGAGGAGTTGAACAAACCTAATGGGCAAAAAGACTTCAAAGAAGAGAAGAATAAAGAAGAAGAGCAGAAGGCAGAAGTCGAGCCAAAAGATGAGAAGCTAGATCTAGAAGAAAGAAACTATAGAATATTTCTTGATCTCCTAGCTGCTGGGTACTCTCGAGAAGAGGCAGCTAGTGCAGCTTTTGGGTTGTCGAGCACTAGACCCAAGGAATATATGTAGAGCCCTCGGTTAGTGGAGTTGAAGGAGATGGCCACAGATACAGTGGATTTACAGCCACAAACCAATGATTGGGATGAAGTCATGCGAAAACTCATCGAGCTCAGAGCAAGCCACTGAGGTTGAAATTGATAATCTCAAAACAAATGATATTCATATCATAGCCGAAGTGGACTCGTTGCAAAAGCAGGACCAAGAGAACGCAGAAAAACAAACCAAGTTGAAAGCCGATCTGGACGCGGCTCTACAAAGATGCCAAGAGATGGAAAGACAGAATCAGGCAGCAGAACAAAAGCTTCAAAGAGCAGAGGAGGAGTACAAGAAAATCAGCAAATCACTGACAGATGCGGAGAAAGAGAGGGACAATTTGACACTACAGCTTGCTGATGAATTCAAAGAGGTTGAAACTTTAAGGAATGCTAAGGAAAAGGCTGAGCTAGAACATGAGGCAAGCCAGGATGAAGTGATAGAGCTAAAAGATCAAATGAAAGTGAAAGATCAGACCATCCAGAGGCTAAGGGCATCTCCGGCCAGAGTCAGAGTTGTTACCTCGACTAGCACTGCTTCTGAGAATGATCTATATGAAGAACAGATGAAAGAACTCCAAAAGGAGTTGACACTAGAAAAGAGACAAAGACTGATGTTGGCCGAGGGCTCCCTAGTAATGCAAAACCGTCTGGAAGATGAAAACAAGGCCATGAAAGATGAGTTAGAAGCCTTGAAAAAGAAGATGGACGAGGACCTAAAGAGATTGTAAACAGAAAAATGAAGACACCAAAAAGAAGCTAGAAGAGGCTGAAAAAGCCAATGCAGAATTGAACGACCTCTTAGTGAACATGGGAGATCAAGCTGAGCAGCAAAAGAAAGCATATCAGAAACAGATAGATGAGCTGATAGGCCAACAACAGACTGAAGAGCAACACTTGAGCACAGGGCCAACAACAATGGAAAGCATTGACATAGAAAATGTGCCAGATCCAGTGGACACCACTATGCAAGAGGACATCCTTGTGGGACCATCCCAAGAACCCCGGGATCTGACACAAGAAGAAGAAGAAAATTTACAAAAGGCAATAGAAGTGGCAATAAAAGACACGGCCAAAGAAGCAATGGAGTGGGAGCAGAGAGTACTTAAGTCTATGACCATTCAAGTGTTAGATTCCAATATCATTCGGCATGAATGGCTACAACCTTATCTCCCATATCCTCTTCTAAAGTATGAAGCTGCTACAATGAACAAACGGATTAAAGAGGAGCAGATATCTCAAAACCAGAGGGACTTAAGCTAATTGTGGATTCTCAACCAAAGTGGAGAAAGGCATGGCTAACCAAATACCCAATTATTTAATTCATGTGGTAGAGGCGCCTAAAAGAGTCAGAGACAACCTTAGCTTTTGGCTTCTACCAAGGATGCGATCTTATCCTCTTCGCTACGTGCATCTCCCTCATCGGATTCACGAAGCGACCACACCATCGCGGTAGCCTCTAAGAGAGCTACGCGCCCACGCCACGCATTCGCATCTTCGAGCTGCTCACAAGCGATCTTCCCACGAGCTTATTTTTCTTGTAAGTAGCACAAACGGTGTCTGTTTTCAACAATCAAGTATTTTATGGAACGAGGGAGAGATTAGCTACACATAGATGTTCATAGACTTAGGTTTTGCATACTTTTAGGTTATGACCAGTGAGTCTATCACGACTGTATTCGAGGTAGTTAGGGTTATAATCTGGTGAGATTGGACTTATAGGTAAGTGTATCCTAGTGAGAGGGGATGATGCCTAGCAAGTTTGAAGCGATTCTGAGTTCATTTGATGTGTAAACGGTGTTATGAGCGTTTAGGGATAGAGTGGGTTCGAGTAACAAGGATTAGTGATTGATGCATCATAGAAGTGCGTATGTGTAGGTTGGTCTCATCCTGACAAGCTAACAAGATTGCCTCCGTGCACCTACGGGTTAGTCGTGTCACCGGATGACAATTATGTTGTCTGTGTCGTGCTTGTGAGCATGAACAGGGGAGTAGTTAGCCCCAAAACACACATGTTAAACTAATCATTTAATATGGGGAAGTACAAGGAGAGTAAAAGCTAGAATATTGGTAAGCCTACAGACCGGTCTTTGTCAGGGATCCAAAGGAGGAAAAATAGGGATCCAAAGGGGGATAGCCTGCAAAAGAGAAATGTGCTTCAATGGGGCTTAAAAGACCTAAGGTTCAGCTCCATTAAGACTTCCATAGGCTAAGGTTCCAAAAATTAAACCTTTTATCCAATGGCCAAAGCATAGGGGAATTGGATGGTTATGGGAAGACTAAGAAGTCTTCCCGTGTCCCTAGGAAGGAGGGGGCAAGCCCATTCTATAGGGGATGAGAGAGAAACACACACACACACACACACACTCCAAGGCTTCCCCTTTACACAAAGGGAATACTCGACACATGTCAAGCTCTTAGTCCAATTGCCCCCAACCTCCCCTTAAATCCTATTGGATGGCCATAGAGGTAGACCAATGAGAATTAGGCTAGTGTAAATTTAGTCTAACCAAATAAAAAATGCTTGATAAAAGAACCAATAGAAATTAAGCTCCCTAGAAGACTATTGGACAGTCTACCAAGGGGTCCAATGAGCATCCAGTAGCCCAATGGCTTGCCTGACTCCTATTGGCCAAAAGACAAAAAGGTCCAATGAGAGTTTAGATGAATTAATTAAGTATTTAAATCTCTCAAAAAAGGAAAAAGGGGGACACTTGTCAAAAGGCTATCAACTATGCTTCTAATTTGTGATTGGCTAAGCTTTACAGGAGCCAATGGGAGGCCAGCAAGAGCATTTAGCAAGGGGGTGGACCAAGATGAGAGAAGGGGCTGCATTTTACTCTAACACAATGCTACACACACACACACACACACACACACACACACACACACACACACACACACACACACACACACACACACACACACACACACACACACACACACACACACACACACACACACACACACACACACAACTCATGTGTGCAAGAAGAACTCCATCTCCTTATCCAAGCATTGAGAAGTAGAGGCCTACACCAACAACTCTTGGATATGGAATGCAAATCCAACCAAGAGCCAAGCTTCAATGGCATGCTCATCTCCTCTACCATGCTTATTACTAAGATAAGCTATGCTATTAGAGTGATTATGTGAGGAGAATACTTTTTTCTTGTAAGATACCTCTTCTTCCTCTCAATCTATCCTCATTCCCTGCTAGCTCTCATCATTTTGGAAAGTGTGTGAGGTTTTGGGATTGAGGCTAGGGACACTAGGTGTGTTTTTCAAGAATAATTTGGTTTATGAAGCTTCCATATTCATCACACCAACTAGTTTTATCAAGGAACACAAAGACTTTATTGTACGAAAGCCTCCTTTGATGGGAGAAGCTATAATACAAAGCCTTTATGGAGGGGGAACCGGCTCCATGTAAATCCGGTCCTCAACTGTTGTCAATTGTTATATTTATCTCTTTTCAAGAATTGTCAATGCCAAATTAGCTAGGTGTAAATTGCTATGTTGCTTTCTCAATTAAGTCTCTCTCTATGCTCATTAGGAACTTGTTCTTAAAGAAATGCTCACTATGTTATCAATTTCCACTACACACAAGTTATTGGTACATTAAATGTTACATTGGTATCAAAGCTATTGGTTTCTCTTTTCTTGCTCAAGAAGAGAGGTCCTCAAGCTTTCTACAAATGGTTGGTGTTACTAATTGCAAAAGAGTAAGTAGAATAGGGATTTTTCTTCCTTGGAGCATGCCTACTTTGTGCAGTTAACGGGGGCACCGTCGAGAGCTATGGTCTTAATAATGGAGTCCTACGGGGCTTGCTTATGGATTAACCATTATTGAGCTATTAGAAGCTTGACAGGAATCGGTGCTCTCTTGGCTCTGCTGAACCCTCTCTTCTATTCTTTCCAATTAATAATATTTGAGCCAGTGGTATAGATGCTTAAGTGCTTACCTTTGAAGGTAAAGAGGAGTAGCAACTAGGGCTTGAAGTGCCAAAGTACAAGTAAAAGTTTTCACTTGACAAAGGAAAAGAGATTGAAATGAATGTTGATAGCTTTGATTTTGCAAATGAAAGAGCAACTAATGATGCCCCTATGCTTGTAAACTATCTTGTTTCTAGGCTTCAACAAGCCCTGGCCAACCATCCCTCCAAGGTGAAGTGCTACAGCAATTGCGCACCCATGGTATTCTCCAAACTCCCCACCAAGAAGAGAGAGTACCTAGGAAGCTTCCTAGTGAGACTTCCAAAAGAGGACTCTCTCCGATAAGGGAAGAAGAAGGGGATCCGTACGAAGGGCTCAAAAATCTACTACTCGATGACACATTTCCTCCCCAAAGGAGAACACAAGTTTCAACGATAGAGCCCCCACCAAAAGAACGAGAAAGAAGTGAGTCTTCTGCCACCTCGGCGGAGATGGCTCCACGAAGACGACGGGCAAAACGCTCTCCAACACCCCCTAAACAGAGAAGACCATCACACACTTCTCTACACCATAATTCAAAGAGGGATGAGAGAAAATGAGAGAAGAAAAAGGTAAGAAAGAGGTCACACTCTTCTCCATCTTCTTCATCCTTTTCCTCTTTTGAAGAAAGCGATGATGCAGACAAGGAGGAACAAGGGAAGAAAAAGGCAAGAAAGAGGTCACCCTCTTCTCCATCCTCCTCATACTGTTCCTCTTCTGAAGAAAGTGATGGTACATCTCTTGAACCACCTAAACGTAGAGGCCATAGGAAATCTTATGCCACGTGGGAGAGGTTGTCCAAGCTCAAAAAGTTCAAAGAGGGAGGAAAGAACATCTCTTTCTTTACCTATGATGGCACCTTTGGTGCTACAGACAAAGTCTTGGACTTCATCCAACAATTTGATGCGGCGTTTGGAGATGAGGGCTTCATGGATTCCTCTAAGCTACATCATGTAACTATGCATTTTTAAAAGTCTGTCAGGCAATGGTGGTCTAGCCTACAAGAAAACAGTGAAGCTCCACGAACGTGGAAAGCTTTAAGAGCTTCCATCATGAAGCAGTTTTTGGCTACCGATGCCAAAGACAAATTACTCACCGAATGGTGAAGCTTGAAGCTCTCTCCCTATGAATCTATTCACAAATATGTAGACAAGTTTTGGGATTTACATCTCAAAGCCATTGTCTTCAAAAAGATGGATTTTGGAGAGAAAAACAACAATTTTGTGCGGGTTTAACTGAGGATATGATGGAGTTGCCTAAGGGGAAGGAAAATGTCCAAAAATCTCCCAAAGGCAACGCCAACAACAACAAAGCTTAGGAGGAGGGAGTTTAAAAAGGGAAAAAAAAACTCTCTCCTGAAGAGCTAGAGTGTTATCGGAAAGATAACCATTGTTTCAAGTGCGGGGAGCAAGGGCATGCCTATCGTGCTTGCCCCCACAAGAATGCACGTAATGAGCCTCCTCGAGCTACCTTGGTCAAAATTCAAGAAGAGGATGCTCATCACAAAGGATCTCCTCTATGCCATGCTTGGGGAAAGGTAAGAGAACATGATGCTTTTTTTCTCTTTGACCCTGGTTCTACTCACAATTTCATATCCACAGAGTTGGCCACCAAGCTAGGCATCCAAGCCTATGAGATGGGAGATGTCCTACCTGCCGATGGTGCTTTCAAGGGGCAAGAAGACTTAGTCACTCCCTTAATTGGGAAATTGAGACTCCATGTCCAAAGCTATGTGGACAAGGAGGATTTCTTTATCTCTCCTCTCAAGCATGAGGATGTAATCCTAGGGGCACCATGGTTTGATCGCATGGCTGCCAGTGTTAAATTCCCTGAAAGGCAAATCTACTTTAGGTTCAGGAAAAAAGATACATGTACATAGATGCTAAGGAGTTGGGTAGTACCATACCTCTTGTACATAAGCAAGCTCTCAATAAGTCAATAAAGAGCTTTATTTTTGTGTACATGATTTTTGTTAAAGATCCTCAAAATGAATCTAATGCTTTAGCAAAAAAATTTAAAAATAATCAAAAGGAATTAGAGTTATCCAATTTTCTCAAGGGGTGTGAGGTCCCCACCCCGTCGTATCGGACAACGGATCTGATGGTAAACCTGGTGGCCACTAGAACTATAGCGGAAGCAAACAAAATGGTTCAGGGTTCAACTAGCAAACGATCTCTCATCACAAAGTGAGTCCCCGGGGTCCGAAAATGCTTTTTTTTTCAAATTCGGGGTACAGGTGCAGATTTTCGAGACGGTCGAGACTGGACGGTTCGGGTGACCAAAAACTTACTATATTTGGAAAATTTCACAAAATTTATTTTAATTCACATTTCGAAGCTTTATGACATTTTAAACATCATGGCACTGACAGAATTCGGAAAACTGCTAAAAATAGTAACTTTTTTCCATTATGATCATTTCATGGTACAAGGGTGCTCTTTTTGGTTGGGGTCAGAGACCTTACAACCTCCCCAACGTGAAAAATTTGAGATGTCCTCATCTCAAGAATACATCTGGATAAACTCTATGCTAACTACTTAGGTACATATATCCTTTGTCTAAAGTAAAGATATCCTTTGATAATAGAGTAGTCTTTAGCTTTATGCGTCTTATTCTGCTGAACTTTGATGAGATTCTGGTGCTTGATTTATTGCTCACTAGGATTAGCAGTTGCATCATACATTGCTGATCTCTCATCAGCTTCATCACCCACAGTTGGTTGTCTCACTACGGCATTAGCGAAAGCTCTACTTCCTTGTCCTATGTTTCCTCTTCCTCGGCCTCCTCTTCCGTTTGGTTGACCTCGCCCGTTGGCGTTCAGAGGTACATTATTAGCACCGGATGTTTGGGAAATCCTTTTTGGACATCGACTTTTGTAATGTCCATACTCCTGGCACTCAAAGCATCTTATATTGGGAAACTCGGTAGCTGTCGTGGTAGCTACTACCGGACGATGGTTGTATGCAGGGTTGATTGGTCTGTTACTCCAGTTGTCTGTCCTGGGCCTCTTTGACAAATAGTATTCACTATCTTGGGTAGTCCTCTGAATCTCTTTAGCTAACGGTTTGGCCCTTAGCAAGGCATCTTGCAAAGTTAATGGCCTATGAGCTTCTAGTCGGTTGTTCAGGGGATCGATGAGTCCTTGGCAGAACCGTGCTACCTGTTGTTCCAATGTCATCCTAGGAGCATATCTCCGAAGAGTGACAAACTTTGAATAATATTCTTCGACAGATGAAGTCAGCTGCCGAAGGGAAAAGAACTCGTTCATCTTCAAGGTTTTATAGGAGGGTGGTAAGTAACGCTCCATCACAGCAGCCTTGATGTCTTCCCATGAATGGGAAGATCCCTTGATATCCAAGTCCCTGCAATGTTGTTTCCACTAGATCTTGGCATCACCAGACAAGCGGAACATTGCAAGCATGGTTTGGTTCTCGGGTTGAGTTCTCGCAGCTTCGAAATAGTCATCCATAGCCTCCATCCATACTTCTGCATCTCTTTCCACATTTGCCCCTTCGCCTTTAAAGGTTGGAGGCTGAGCTTGTTTAAGGAGGAGCTTCTTCTCTTGCGCTGCCGAGTAGAGAGCAGCAGGCGGTGCCTATCCAATGGTATAAAACTCATTACTATAGTACTCTTCTCAAATGAACCTAAGCTTTTCCATACTCAAGAAGAAATTTAACTTTTGGGCTTAACCAGCCTACTTAATCTGTACATCTATCACAAAGGATTTTAACCATTCCACCATTTAAATTCCATTGAATACATCCAAAATTGTCCGATAAATAATGGTAGAAACTTTACTCGAGAGCTTTGATCCATACTTATAACTTTATGTGCATCAACAGGCTACCTGCTCGCAGCACTAGTCGCACCAACGACTTCTCAAAAAAAAAAACATCATGTGGAACCCACTGAATCCCGACAAGCTCAACGAGTAAAACTCTTTAACATCACTCAGGAGACAATCCACTAGACAAATCCAATGTCTTTATTTTGGGAAACATCATGCTTAAGCTTTGAGTACGAGCTATCCTACAATCCCTTAGTTTTTAAAATTTCAAACAACATCATTTTCCAGTTTGTAAACCTATAGCTCTGATACCAGGTGTGAGGTCCCCACCCCGTCGTATCAGACAACGGATCTGATGGTAAACCTGGTGGCCACTAGATCTATAGCGGAAGCAAACAAAATGGTTCAGGGTTCAACTAGCGGACGATATCTCATCACAAAGTGAGTCGAGTTCGAGCCTACTAGCAACGAGATCTAGCTCCACCTCGCAGGGGAAGCGTACTTAACTATCTAGCGATCCTAAGACCCACCTTCCAAGAGGAGAGAAACCCCGAGTGCCTTTTTCCCCATGTTTCAGAGGCACGTACACTCGAGGATTCGCCGCTCTAGGGGCAATGAGTATTACTAATATCGAAGTAAGCACAATGGGGACAGAGAGTTCCCGACCAATCGGGACCACCCATCTCGTAGGCATTGGCAACCCGAGCCAAGCCCCCACTTTCCACCCCCACACTCACACTTCCTCGTGTGACCTAATTACTACCACAAAGGTTGTTCAACATAGATATTCCTTGTTTAATTTCGAATCACATGGTTCGTTAAAACAGCCCTTCAACCAGTATTGCAAACAACACCAAGACAGAATTCTAGTAAAAATTCTACTCAAACTTATTCATAAAAATTCCAATATTCTGGAGGTACAACATCCCCCCTCCAGCGAGAGTTTACTCCTCCCGTTGTCGCCTAGCTGCCCATACAACTAGGTATGTCCACCGCATAGAAAGCACGACATGGACATTCCCACCGCATAGAAAGCAAGACGTGGGTTCCCACCGCTTAACCAGCAGTCGTGGGTATCCACCGCTTAACCAGCAGTCGTGGATTCAAGAGCCCTTACCCAGGAACTCTGCCCCTGTGATTGGGAGGGGGTTCATGACTAATTCAACATTGGAAATAGAATGAACATGCCGAGCTAAATTTTCCCTAGCAGACATTCTTTCTTATTGCAAACAACATTCCCATCAATCATTTCCTTCCTACTTTAGAACTTAATGTACAATGCTTTCAATGTCGAGGTTTCCGTCGGATTTCTCCAACATGTTTGGGGATATGAGCATTCTTAACTAGCGTATGTAATGTTAGTTTAAACAACTTGAATAAAAATATGATCTACCTCTTCCCCTTCTTCATCGATGGCCCGTGAGATGGCCGGTATTTGCTCGTCCATGGGAGCCTTTCCTTTTCCGTTGACATTGCTTGTTCCCGCCTCGCGATCGTGGGCACCACCGAAGCGAGTCCTCTTAACCGTGGCCATTTCTCACTACTTTAAATGATTAGCTTGGAGAAAGAGCTAAGGTTCGCAAGCATCATAACAGTCCAATGGGTAGATTAGTGACATTAATTAATCCCTCATATATGATAGATCTAGATTTTTCATAAAGCAATCATTAAGGATGGCACATAATCCTATGGGAATCGGCTCTAAAGATAATTACTCGGCTTACATGATTAAGAAGAATAGGATTTCACTAATGGCATTATCAGAGAGATGAATTAAGTATGATTAATCTCTTTCCTAGCAATTAGAGGGTGCAGAGTCACCGCATGCATAGGTGTGAGAAAAACCATCTCTTAGAGACTTAATGACAGATTAATCTTACCTTAATTATATCTAATTGCATAACAGAGATGACTCTAAATCAGCTACAATATTAATGCGTGATAGAAAGAGTGGTTCTCATCAATCTACACAATTACTAGCTTACCGATTAATTACTATACTGCCTAGAGAGAGAAAATTCTGGTAATTATTCTCTAATCATTAATTGAGAGTGATGAATGGCTGATAATTCAGCTATGGGATGATGATTACATAATAGAATATGGTTAAT
Source organism: Adiantum capillus-veneris (assembly GCF_014529385.1). Classification (NCBI taxonomy): domain Eukaryota; kingdom Viridiplantae; phylum Streptophyta; class Polypodiopsida; order Polypodiales; family Pteridaceae; genus Adiantum; species Adiantum capillus-veneris. Next base: position 9,756,782 of record NC_140954.1, read on the forward strand.
GAGAATTTAGAGAGTAATTATAGAGAATTACGACTAGGAATAAGCATAATAGACGAGAAATTTAGGCGGTAATGAAAAGGATTTGCAGAAAGCATTAATTAAACCGTGGTTACCATGATTAAGGGCTGATAATCCTCTCGATTCTCTGATCTAATCGAGATTCTTGAGGCGAAAATTCGACAGCACCTCCCTCCTTGCTTCTCCTTCAAAAGGTGTGTGTGTACCGGCAGTACCTTCCCAGAGTGTGTGTAGGTGTGTGTGTGTGTGCACTGTGTGTGTGAGCATATATGTGTGTGTGTGTGTGTGTGTGTGTGTGTGTGTGTGTGTGTGTGTGAAGATGCGTCTTTAAATAGGCCTCCTCAAGCTGAAAATCGATCTGGGTTGCTAAATGCATCTGGGAGCTTCTCCAGTTAAGCATGGCAAGTCCAGTTCCCTGCCCACCAAGTGTCCAGTTGGCTCAGTAAACTGACTCTCACACTGAGTTGCAGGCTTGGCAGCTTCCCCAAGACTCCCACAAAGCAAGAGGGCGCCCCCTAGCTGCTAAAGCAGGTCTGGAGTGGGCTGGGACCTGTTCCCACACAGCCTCGGGCCCCCAGTGCTTCCCGGACAATTTTGTGAAAAATTGGTTTTAGGCTAAAACGGGTCATACGAGTCGGATTTTGATGCCGAAAATTGCTATACGAAGCTCTAACTAAGACGTAATGGCCCGAGTACCTGCCATATTTAGCAGCCCTCGGGGTCCGAAAATGCTTTTTTTAAAATTCGGGGTACAGGTGCAGATTTTCGAGACGGTCGAGACTGGACGGTTCGGGTGACCAAAAACTTACTATATTTGGAAAATTTTCACAAAAATTATTTTAATTCACATTTTGAAGCTTTATGAAATTTTAAACATCATGGCACTGACAAAATTCGGAAAACTGCTAAAAATAGTAACTTTTTTCCATTATGATCATTTCATGGTACAAGGGTGCTCTTTTTGGTTGGGGTCAGAGACCTTACAAGGGGTTTCAAGATGTTTTTATTGACGATATCCCTTGTGAACTACCTCCAAAACGATGCAATGATGACCATGCAATTGAAATTCTTCTAGGAAGTTCACCGCCTAATAAACCTCCTTATAGAGTTTCCCAAGCTCAACAAGAGGAGATTATGCGGCAAGTACATGAGTTAGTTGAGAAGGGCATGGTTAGATCTAGCTCATCTCCATTTTGTTTACTAATGTTACTAGTGCAAAAGAAAGATGGCACATATCGTATGTGTGTCGACTATAGAGCAGTAAATAGGATCACTATCAAGAATAAGTTTCCCGTTCCACGGGTAGAAGACCTATTTAATAAGCTACAAGGGTTGCCCTACTTTAGTAGGATTGACCAAAAAAGCGGCTACCATCAAATAAGGATAGTTGATCAAGACATTGTGAAGATCACATTTTGCACTACGTTTGGTCTTTACGAGTACATTGTCATGCCTTTTGGTTTGACCAATGCACCAACCACATTTAACCGCTTGATGGAGAAGCTATTTAGGCCTCACCGAACCTTTACTGGAGTGTTCTCAGATGATATAATCATCTTCTCTAATTCACCAGACGAACACAAGCAACATGTACAGGTAATATTTCAAGTTTTACGAGAATAAACTTTATATTAATCGAAAGAAAAGTGAGTTTTTCTTACAAGAGATTCAGTACTTAGGTCAGATTATCTCTCAAGATGGCATCCAAATGGATCCATCAAAGCTAGAGGTAAAAAAGGATGGCCTAATCCAAGGAATCTACATGAACTAAGAAGCTTTATAAGTATGTGTGCATACTATAGACGCTTCATACAAAAGTTCTCACAAATCGCAGGACCATTACATGACCTAACAAAGAAAAACGTTAGGTATATATGGTCCACCAAGGAGAACAATGCTTCTGAAAAGCTTAAAGAAACGCTTCTCTCTCAAACCTGTTCTTACACTACCGGATCTCTTAAAGCCATTTCATGTCCAATGCGGCGCGTGTGGTGATTTCCTTGGAGTTGTTTTGATCCAAGAAGGGCACACCATATCCTATGAAAGTGTAAGGCTCGACCTATTGAGCAAGCTCTAGGAATATATGAGAAGGAACTCTTAGCAGTTCTACATGCTCTAGACTCGTGGAAGCACTATTCATTCTACGGATGGATCATCAAAGCCTTAAATACTTCATGACACAGACCAAGCTCTCCAACAAACAAATGAGGTGGACAAATTTCCTCTTGCAATTTCATTTTCATATTGCTCACATTGCTGGCAAGCATAATCAAGTAGTCGATGCACTCTCAAGACGATCGAGAGTGAATGTGGTATCCATAGCAACTCACAACGATCTATCTTCTATGATTTATGAGTACACTATCGATTTTGATTTAGAGATGTGATTTCAGCCCTTGCACTAGGGAAGAAGGAAGAACCATTTACCCTACAAGATGATTATCTTCTTTATGGCAATATACTATGCATTACTAACTCACTACGTGAGAAAGTAATATATGAATCTCATGCTCCTCCTTATGGGGGGCATAGAGGGATTCAGTCTACCCTAAAAGGGATAGAAACATATTTCTATTGGCCTGCCATGAAAGCAAACATACAAGAATATGTTTCAAAATGTGTGTATGCCAAAAGATGAAGTTTGAGAGAGGGAAGCAACCTGGATTGCTTCAACCTTTGCCAATACCTAATTCACCATGGGAGAGCATATCCATGGATTTTATCTTTGGATTGCCCAAGTTATCCATGGGAATACAGTAATATGGACGATAGTAGACAGGTTTAGCAAACAAGCACATTTCATACGTGTCAAAAAGACTATCAAAGCCCATCAAATGGCAACCCTCTTTATATCACAAATCTTCAAGTACCATGTCTTGCCAATGTCCATAGTGTCGGATAGAGATCCTAGAATGACCAATAATTTTTGGAAGGGTCTCTTTGAGAATTTAGATACAAGGCTAAACTTCTCTTCGGACTATCATCCCCAAACGGATGGCCAAAGTGAAATAGCTAACCTAACCATTCTTGATCTACTAAAAGCTTATGTCACAGAAGTAGATCAAAAGTCCCAACGGGAGAAGTACTTAACTTAATGGAGTATGCTCACAATAACATTGTACATACTTCCATGAGAAAAGCACCTTTTGAGGTGATAGAGGGAAGATAAAAAAGTCCCTCGCTACTCAAGGTACATGGGAAGATCTTCATTGCATATGAATATAGCCAAGACCTACAAGAATGTTTCCAAAAGATTAAGGATGCTATATCCATCTCTTAGCAAAGGCAAAAGGCTGTTGATGATAAGCACAAAAGAGCCCCAGCCTTTAAACAAAATGATTGGGTCTTGCTTAAGTTTCCCAAGGCTTGATTAAGGCACACAACGGACAAGAATCCTATGGGACACCAAAAGTACTATGCTAAGTTAGCAAAAAGGTACTATGGTCCCTTCTAGATTCTTGAACTAATCAATGAGATGGCCTATCAACTCAAGTTGCCTAGCCATTGGCTCATACACAATGCTTCCATGAGAGCCTACTAAAGCCTTACAAAGGAGAGCCACCTCAAGAACCAATTATTGAAGCCCCACCGGAGATCGAGGACCAAGAAGAGGTGTTGCAGCCTGAGTCCATTCTCTGACACGAAGACAAGGTATTAAGAGGTGGTAAGACCATCCATGATATCTTATCAAGTTTAAAAATCACCCTTTTGAAGATGCTAGATGGATGCAAGGCATACAATTCAAGGATAACCTAAACCTTGTCAATGCTCCCTAGAGTAAGCAAATGTAAATATGTATAAATGAACAAAGTTTTTGTCTTATAAGACTCTCTTTTTCTTTATTGTGCACAAATTTTAATAATTATGCATGCTTAGGATCATGTTTGTGGAGACAACGTCTCCCGAACACCAAGTAGAGCTTGTTACTCTACTATGGAAGATTGTGTTGGGGTATAAAGCCCAATGTGGTTGCCCAGGTAAGTGGGCGGGCCGCCAGGTATGTACACATATTCTTTTGTAAAAACCTAATAAGAACTCACTATGCTCTACACATTACAGTAGAGCGAGTTCACCATATCGTCGTGCTCTTCTTCTCGCACTCTCTCTCTCTCTCTCTCTCTCTCTCGTGTCACACTTCTGTTCGTACTCCTTCAACTGGTATCAGAGCTCAGATCGAGGCTCGGGGCAGCATTGCAGGTAGCCAGAGTCACCTGCTCATATTGGAGTGAGATTCGACAGGCGAAGACACGGCCCCAAATCTTGTGGGTGAGCCCGAAAGCCTCGGTGTTCTCAGAATTTCATTCTGAGGTCATCTCGGCCACCGTTCGACTTCGACAAAGTTCTGCGCATGCCATTTTCGATTACGTGGTCTCAGCGGGTGCAGATCCGACTCTGCAAATTTGGGGTTTTGGCCTACGACTGCAGGTGCTGAGGATATCGACACTCCCAGAGTGTTGATTTGTGGCTGTCTACACATCGAAGGACGGCTCACAGTTCTTGGAGGCGTGTCACATACAACACGGGCGCATCTACACACAGACTGTAGGCGACATCCACTAGTTCATCAGGTAGCTTGTGTTTGTTGCTTGATATTCTAGATTTCATCCTGACATTGCAGGTACTTCTACATGGGATGTATTGTCAGAGATGATGTATGTCTGTTGAGGTTTTGCTGGCTGTGAGTGACGCAGCAAACAACCGCCGCAGCGGTTACAACATACAGTGGGAAATTTGTGGATGTATGACTTTGTGGGAAGTATATGTACTGTCAGATTTACTGCAGCCTTTGTTGAGGGTCGAGTGAGGTTTTATTGAGTTGGGGGATTCTCGAATGTTGAGATCCTTTCAGTGATACAAGTCTTGGAGCGATCCCTCGAGCACCCTTAGATAGGCAGCTAGGATGTATTGACTGTGAGTTAGACAGTTGGGATTGCATCTTTGCTTTACTGCCGTTGAGGCATTGTCTGGTCTTTGCTTACAGGACAGTGAGAGACAGTACAAGTGCAGGACAGGTTTACCCACAGCTTACAGTGTTAGAGAGACAGTGGTTTTTTGAGTTGTTTTTTGGTCTGTTTTTTAGTACACCAGAGCCATTTTACAAAGGAGACTCTGCCAAAATTTATGCAGAATCTGAAGCTTTCTTGGTTCATTTGACAGGTTGATATTGGTTCAGAGGTCAGTTTACAGGGGAAACTCTGCCGAATTTTTTCCCAAGAAAGTAAACTACTGTGAAGCGTAGCTATGGCTGGATCACAGGACACTGCTCTTTACAATATCAAGAAGCTGGATGGAACCAATTTCCCATTGTGGAAGAAGCAGATTTGGCACGTGTTGGTACAAAAGAAGCAGATAAAACCTATAAAGCTCAAGGGGATAAAACCAGAAGATATGGACGAAGATGAATGGAGCGAAATGGATGAATTGGCACTTTCTACCATTATGCTAACTTTGGCAGAAAGTGTTTACTTCAATGTAGCAGACGAGATGTCGGCTTATCAAGCATGGTTAAAGGTGAGTGATCTTTATGAGAAGCAGAGTGCAGCTTCACAGGTATACTGGCTTAAGAAGCTTGTTGACTTGAAGATGAAAGAAGGGACACCTATGTACAATCATCTAAATGAATTCAACACAATCTGAATGAATTCAACACAATCTACAGTCAATTGTCAGCTCAAGGTGTCAAGTTTGATGAACCTGTTAGAGGTATGTTCCTGTTGATCACATTGCCGGAAAGTTGGGACACTTTTCGCACAACTTTGAGTAATTCTGCACCTCCAGATGGTCTGAACATAGCAGGTGTAGAAGGAAGTCTGCTTACTGAAGAAACCAATAGAAAGACAATGGACAAAGGCAAAGGAACAGTCTTAGTTGTCAGGGGAAGGACCAAAGAAACGTACAAAGGTGGAAAGAGGAATCAGTCTCGTAGCAAGTCCCACAGTGCTAAAGGCAAGAGTGACATAGAATGCTACCATTGTGGCAAGAAGGGTCACATGAAAAGAGACTACAGAGAATGGAAAGCAGAAAAAGGCAAAGAGAAAGCTGAAGACCATAGTGAGAAGAACAAGTCCTCAGTGAAGATTCAAGAAATAAATGTGACAAACATTGTTGCAGAGGATGACAGTCTAGTATCAGGAGACATCTACTTCTTGAAGAATACAATGAACTCAGCTCTTCTTACAACATCTGATGGAAATGCACTGAGTGACTGGATTATAGACTCAGGGCCATCACTTCATGTGTCTCCAAACAAGGACTGGTTTACCTCTCATGTGACCACTAAAGATCATGTTCATCTAGGCAATGGGCAGACATGTGAGATCTTAGGTGTTGGAGATGTTCAATTGAAGTTTCAGAATGGCTCTTCTTTCACGCTGAAGAATGTGAGACATGTTCCCGCAATTACAAAGAGCTTGATCAGCACATGTTTACTTGATGATGCTGGCTACGTCACCACTTTTGGACAGAACATGAGGAAGATATCCAAGGGTTCTATGACAGTAGCACATGGAGTAAAGTCTGGAGGACTTTACATTATTTATGTATCAAATGTCTCTAAAAATGTAATCAATGTAACCGAGCAGCTGAACGTTTCTTTGTGGCATAGCCGGTTAGGACATATGTCCAAGAAGGGAATGGAAATCTTGTCTCATTCTGGTTATTTGCCTGGCTTTTCATTTAATGATTTTGAATTCTGTGAACATTGTCTGTATGGTAAGCAAACACAGTAGACACATAAGCATAGAAGCAGTAGAAGAGATACACAGTTGGCACTTGTTCATAGTGATTTGTGTGGACCTATGCCTAACCTATCTCTAGGGGGAGCTTCTTACTTTATGACATTTATAGATGATTACTCAAGGAAAGTATGGGTTTACTTTCTCAAGCACAAGGATGAAGCGTTCAGTGTTTTCAAAACATTTGTGACACTTGTGGAGAATCAGAGTGGCAAGAAGCTTAAATGCTTACGCACTGACAATGGTGGAGAGTATGTTTCAAAGGCCTTTCAGGACTTTTGTGAGTCAAAAGGTATAAAACGTGAACTTACAGATCCTTACAATCCTCCTCAAAATGGTGTTGCTGAGAGGATGAATAGGACCATACAAGAGAAGGTCAGAAGTATGTTGTCTAATGCACAGCTGCCAAATGGGTTTTGGGTTGAAGCTGTATCAACAGCTATTCATCTTGTAAATAGATCTCCTAGCAAGGTTTTGCAGAAGGATTCAGTGCCAGAGATGGTATGGTCAGGAAAAATGCCCTCATACAAGCATCTCAGAGTATTTGGCTGTGAGGCATATACTCACGTTCCAAAGGAATTTAGGAACAAACTTGAGCCAAAGAGTAGAAAGTGCATCTTTCTAGGCTATGGTAATTCTGGTGAGATGGGGTACAGACTTTGGGATCCCGAATCCAGAAAGGTTGTCCGCAGCAATGATGTTCACTTTAATGAATCCAAATATCATTCTAAACCAGAGAGGTTTGAGGAGATTAGAAGAGTTGTCTTCCAAGAAGATGGACCTGCACGTGCAAGACAAAATGTCAGGGCTCAAGAGAAGCAAGGACAGGATAGATTGGAACCACAGGTTGTGGCTGAGCCTGAGCCACCTATTGTGGGTAGAACTGGACATATCACGCGACCTCCTGATAGGTTTTTTCCATCTATGAACTATGTCATGTTGACTGATTGCAATGAGCCTTCATGTTACAAGGAAGCAGTGCAAATGAAGGACTCCGAGAATTGGCAATTGGCCATGCAGTCAGAGATGAAAGCTCTGCATAAAAACCAGACATGGAAGCTAGTTAAATTACCACAGGGCAAAAAGGCTCTACCTTGTAAATGGGTTTACAGGTATAAGATCACCGCTCATGATAGTCAGCCAAAGTACAAAGCAAGGCTTGTTGCCAAGGGCTTTAAGCAAGAACAAGACATTGACTTTGATGAAGTCTTCTCTCCGGTGGTCAAGATGACTACATTGAGATGCTTTCTTGCATTGGTTGCCATATTAGATTTGGTATTGTACCAAATGGATGTCAAGACAGCGTTCTTGCATGGTGATTTAGATGTGGAAATTTACATGCAGCAAAAAAAAAGGGTTTGTTGAGAAAGGCAAGGAAGATTTGGTATGCCAGTTGTTAAAGAGTCTTTATGGCTTAAAACAATCACCAAGGGCATGGTACCATAAGTTCCACAAGTTTATGCTTTCTCAAGGCTACAAACGTAGTTAGTTCGATCACTGTCTATATACAAAGAAGGCTAAGGATGGCAGTTGGATGATCCTTATTTTGTATGTGGATGACATGTTGATTGCTGGCAAGCACTTGGAAGAAATTCCAGCTTTGAAGTCAAAGATGGCAAAATCATTTGACATGAAAGACATGGGTGAGGCAAGTCATATACTTGGTATGCGCATTGAGAGAGACAAATCAAAGAAGTTGATTTGGTTATCTCAAACAGAGTATATTGACAAGGTTTTGCAACGTTTCAATATGGAGAAGGGAAAGGCATTGAGTGTTCCATTGCCACCATATGTGAAACTTAGCAAACAAGATTGTCCTGTGTCTGAGGAAGAACAGGCTGAAATGGATAAGATTCCATATGCGTTTGCAGTGGGTAGTTTAATGTATGCAATGATTGCTACTCGCCCAGACATTGAATTTGCAGTGGGAGTAGTAAGTCGATACATGTCAAACCCAGGCAAGAAACATTGGGAGGCAGTGAAAGGAATATTGAGATACCTGAAAGCTACAAAGAGTATGCGTATATGCTATGGGAGTCAGGAGCTAAGTGTAAAGGGTTTTACAGACTCAGATTATGCAGGTGACTTAGACAACCGAAGGTCTACGTCAGGGTATGTCTTTACATTGGCTGGTGGAGCAGTATCATCGCATTCTATTACTCAGTCTACTACAGAGGCTGAATATGTTGCAGCATCAGAGGCATGCAAAGAATCAATTTGGCTTAATCAACTAGTAACAGATTTGGGAATCAAAGAAGAGATGCCTGTGTTATATTGTGATAGTCAAATTGCTATACAATTGGCTCGCAATCCAGTTTATCACTCAAAGACAAAGCATGTGGATGTGAAGTATCATTTCATCAGGGAAATGCTCGAGGATAAGCAACTTCAGCTTGTCAAAGTTCACACCACAGAAAATCCTGCTGATCTACTTACAAAAGGACTTCCCTCAAAGAGCTTTGCGCATTTTCGCAAGCAGTTAGGTGTAGGGTAGTACATCACTTCTCTACATCTCTTGTATATTAGCTTGTATAGTAGCTTCTCTCACACTTAAAGTACCACATTGGACTTTAAGTAGGAGGTTGTTGGGGTATAAAGCCCAATGTGGTCGCCCAAGTAAGTGGGCGGGCCGCCAGGTATGTACACATATTCTTTTGTAAAAACCTAATAAGAACTCACTATGCTCTACACATTACAGTAGAGCGAGTTCACCATATCGTCGTGCTCTTCTTCTCGCACTCTCTCTCGCGTCACACTTCCGTTCGTACTCCTTCAGATTGATACGGACTAATGTGCAGACATGCTTGCGGGAACTAACACTCTCAATCACCAAATGGACTAGTCATCCATTCAAAGATGATGTCGTAGGATAAAATAGGGGTCCTCTACCCGCTAGCAAACGGACTAATGACTAGGCTTTATCTTCTCTACCTCATAGTCAAGGACGACTATGATTTCAAGAGAGAGGTAATTTCATAAAAAACTAATATCTAATACTCCCAAATGATTTTCTCATGTGAAACTGATCATTTAATATGGGGAAGTACTAGGAAAGTAAAAGCTAGAATATTGGTAAGGTTGCAAACCGATCTCTGTCAGGGATCCAAAGGAGAAAAAATAGGGATCCAAAGGGGGATAGCCTGCAAAAGAGAAATGTGCTTCAATGGGGCTTAAAAGACATAAGGTTCAGCTCCTTTAAGAATTCCATAGGCTAAGGTTCTAAAAATTAAACCTTTTATCCAATGGTCAAAGCATAGGGGAATTTGGATGGTCATGGGAAGACTAAAAAGTCTTCTCACATCCCTAGGAAGGAGGGGGCAAGCCCATTTTGTAGGGATGAGAGAGAAACACACACACACACACACACACACACACACACACACACACACACACACACACACTCCAAGGCTTTCCCTTTACACAAAGGACTGGACACATGTCAAGCTCTTAGGCCAGTCGCCCCCAACCTCCCCTTAAATCCTATTGGATGGCCATAGAGGTGGACCTATGAGAATTAGACCAATGAGAATTAGACTAGAGTAAATTTAGTATAATCAAATAAAAAATGTCTGATAAAAGAACCAATAGAAATTAAGCTCCCTAGAACACTATTGGAAAGTCTACCAAGGGGTCCAATGAGCATCCAGCAACCCAATGGCTTGCCTAATTTCTATTAGCCAGAAGACAAAAAGGTCCAATGAGAGTTTAGATGCATTAATTAAATACCTAAAGCTCTCACAAAGGGGAAAGGGGGACACTTGTCAAAATGCTATCAACTATGCTTCTAATTTGTGATTGGTTAAGTTTTACAGGAGCCAATGGGAGGCCAGCAAGAGCATTTAGCAAGAGGGGTCGACCAAGATGAGAGAAGGGGCTGCATTTTACTCTAACACAATGCTACACACACACACACACACACACACACACACACACACACACACACACACATACACACACACACACACACACACACACACACACACACACACACACACACACACATACAACTCATGTGTTCAAGATGAGCTCCATCTATTTCTCCAAGCATTGAGAAGTAGAGGCCTACACCAACAACTCTTGGCTATGGAATGCAAATCCAACCAAGAGCCAAGCTTCAATGGCATCCGCATCTCCTCTACCATGCTAATGACTAAGCTAAGATATGCTATTAGAGTGATTATGTGAGGAGAATACTTCTTTCTCGTAAGATACCTCTTCTTCCTCTCAATTTGTCCTCATTCCCTACTAGCTCTCACCATTTTTGAAGGTGTGAGAGGTCTTGGGATTGAGGCTAGGGACACTAGGTGTGTTTCTCAAGCATAATTTGGTGTATGAATCTTCCATCTTCATTACACCAACTAGTTTTATCAAGGAACACAAAGATTGTATTGTACAAAAGTCTCCTTTGATGGGAGAAGCTATAATACAAAGCCTTTATGGAGGGGGGACCGGATCCATGTAAATCCGGTTCTCAACTATTGTTAATTGTTCTATTTCTCTCTCTTTTCAAGTATTGTCAATGACAAATTAGCTAGGTGTAAATTGCTATGTTGCTTTCTCAATTAAGTACTCTCTCTATGATCATTAGGAACTTGTTCTTAAGGAAATGCTCACTATGTTATCATTTTTTGCTACACACAAGTTACTAGTGCATTAAATGTCACAATCTAGGTACAAAATTGTTTTTCTTTGGCCTATCACCCACAAACGGATGGCCAAAGTGAGATAGCCAATCTTATGATACTAGATCTACTAAAGACTTATTCTACCAATGTAGATCAATGCTCACAATGGGAAAAGTACTTACCTCTTGTAGAGTATGAGTGCAATAATATTGTACATACTTCTACGACAAAAGCACCTTTTAAAATCATTGAGGGAAGACCTAAAAGTCCCTTGCTACTCAAAGTACATGGGAAGATCTTTGCTGCCGATGAGTATAGCCATGAACTACAAGAATATTTTCAAAAGATTAAGGAGGCTATATCCATCTCTCAACAAAGGCAAAAAGTTGCTGCTGACAAGCACAAAAGGACCGTAACGTTCAAAGAGAATGATTGGGTCTTACTTAAGTTTCCTATGGATCGATTGAGGCAAACGACGGGCATAAATCCTATGAGCCATCAAAAGTATTATGCTAAGCTGGCAAAAAAATACTATGGTCCTTTCCAAATCTTGAAGCCCATCAATCCGATGGCATATCAACTCAAGTTACCCAGACAATAGCTCATATACAATGCTTTTCATGTGAGCCTACTTAAGCCCTACAAAGGAGAGCCACCAAGAAATCAAATACCAAGAAGAGGTGCTACAACCCAAAGCTATCCTTCGGCATGAAGACAAGGTACTACGACATGGTAAGATTATCCGACGGTATCTTATTGAGTTTAAAAATGATCCTTTTGAAGATGCTAGATGGATGCAAGGAATATAGATTAAGGACAGCATGAACCTTGTCAATGCTTACAATGCCACATTAGAGTAAGCAAATGTACAAATTTAGAATCATGTTTGTGATGACGATGTCTCTCAAACACCAAGCAGAATTTGTCACCCTACTTGGGAGAATGAAATGGACTAAAAAGCAGACATGCTTTGGCAGCTATGTCTCCCAAGAACCAAATGGATTAGTCATCCATCTTGGACAGATGTCCTAGGGTAAAAAGGGATCCTCTACCCACTAAGAAATATTGACTAATGACTAAGGCTTTATCTCTTCTACCTCATTAGTCAAGGACGACTATGATTTCAAGAGAGAGGTAATGTCATAAAAATCTAATATCTAACCAATCCAATTTTTTCATATTAAATTGATCATTTAATGTGGGAGAATAAACGAGAACAAGGGTTAGAATATAGACATGTGCTTATAGATCTATCTCACATGGGGCCAATGGTAAGGGGGTCCAAATGAGAGATGTATTGTCAAAGAGCAAGGCTACCCAATGGAGCTTAAAAGACCTTAGGGTTGGCTTCATTGAAGACCTCCAAAAGTTGGTGTTAAAAAGTCCTTTGACCTTAGGTAATCTAGGGTTGAGCTTGAGGTGGGAACCACACCAAAGCTTGAGGTGCTTGTCGTGCTTGATGACTAACGTGCTTGAGGTGCTTGTCATGCTTGCCGACCAGGGAGCTTGAGATGCTTGTGGGAACACTACCCAAGCTTGAGGTTCTTTGTCATGCTTGTTGAGTAAGGTGCTTGAGGTGAGGTGTTCCACAAAGTCAAATGGATCCCTACAAGGAAGGGCCAAGCCCTACAAGAGGGGGCTAGAGAGAGAACACACACACCCTCACACAAGGCAAGCTTGGTACAAAGAAAGCAAAAAGGACACTTGTCAAGTTCCTCCTCGTGTTGCCCTCATGGTGTGCCTAAAGCCTATTGGTTGGCCTCCCAAGGGGTCCAATGATAATTTAGTAAATTTAACTAATTTTTTTTGCATTTATCAAGTCCTCTCTCTCAAAGGGAAAAGGGGGACACTTGCCCCAAGACTACCCTTGTTGCTTGTAATGCATCCTTCATGTGATTGTCCAGTCTTGCAAGGTTCCAATGAGCTTCCAGCTTGAGCTACAAGAGGGGGTCGACCAAGCAATCTAGGGGCATGCTTGGGGGGTATACTCTCCCACAAACACTCACACACACCCTCATTGTGTGTAGTGCAAAGTGCAAGAGCTCCATCTCCTTCTCCAAGCTAGTAGAGAAATTGAGAGCCTACACCAACACTTTTGGCTATGGAAGGCACAAATCCAACCAGAAGCTATGCTTCAATGCTTAAGCTTGCCATCTTCTCCATCTTCATTACTATGATATTATGTATGCTAGCAAGAAAGTGATGATAAGTGAGGAAATAATTCTTTCTCCTATGAAATGTTTCTTCTTCCTCTTCCCTATCCTCATTCCCCACTAGCTCTGACCTCCACCTTCAAAGGTGTTTAAGGCCTTGGGACTGAGGCTTGGGATAGTTACTACTTTCTACAAATTCTATGTTATGCTCGTAATGCATGAAGCTTTCCATATTCATTGCATCACCTAGGTCACAAGGAACACAAAGATTGTATTGTACCAAGTCTCTCTTGATGTGAGAAACTATAATACAAATGCCTATTTGGAGGGGGGATCCACTCCACATAAATCCAGTCCTCAACTATTGTCGTGTTCTCCAAACTCTCTCTCTCTCTTGTTGCTACCATCAATTAAGTTCACCCTCTATGCTCACAAAGTAATCTTATAAAAGTGATTTATCTAATTTCCAAATTCCGCTACTCTGAAATTCGGCTATTTCCATTACAATCTCCTCTTCAGCTTTGGAAACTCAATAAGGAGGCTTGTTAGGCGGTGAGCTTCTTGGTAGGAGCTCAATTCAATGGTCATCATCCCCTCGTTTTGGAGGTGATTCCATAGGGATATCATTGATGAATGCATGTTGGAATCCATTTAGAAAATTAGACAAGTCTAACTTTTCTTGATTCCTACCATTTACATTTGATGAAACATTAGAATCTTTTAGGGACTCTTTGACAAAAATCATGTAGGCAGAAACTGAGCTCTTCATTGATTTATCAAAAGCAAAAGGATTTACAAGTGGTAAAGTGCAACCAGACTCACTAGCATCTATAAACATGCTCTTTCCCCTGTAGATGAAGTAGATTCTCCTTTCAGGGAACTTCATGTTGGCAGCCATGTGGTTGAACCATGGTGCCCCTAGGATAGCATCCTCATGTTCGAGAGGAGAGATCAAAAATTCTTCTTTGTTGACATAGCTTTGTACATGAAGCCTCAACTTCCCAATCAAGGGATAATGGAGGCTTATTGTCCCTTGAAAGCGGTGTCGGCCGTTACAATATCTCCCATCTCAAAATCGCCCAACTTGGTGTCCAACTCCATTGATATGAATTTGTGAGTGGAGCCAGGTTCAAACAAGATGAAGGCATCATGCTCCCTTACCTTTTCAAGTATAGGAGAGAGGTGAACCATTGCAATGAGCATCCTCTTTTGGAGCTTCGATAGTGGAAGCTCTAGGAGTATCATTGCAAGCATTTCTCTTGGGGAAATAACGATAGCCATGTCCTTGCTCCCCACACTTAAAACATTTATGGTCCTTGCAAAAAGCTTCGAGCCCTTCAGGAGAGAGTTTGTTTTTACCTTTGTAAACTCCCTTCTCCTTGGACCGATTGTTGTTGTTGTTGTTGTTGTTGTTGGAATTGACTTGGGAATAATTTTGGGCATTGGTTTTCCCCTTTGAATCATTTTTGTGTTTGCTTTCCATGGGCCTCACATTCCGTTTAGCGCCTTGTTGGAACTTGATGCAGGAAGCAACCATAGTGTGGTGGATTACTTCGGTGATAGAACCAGGCCGTTGACGTACTCTATCTCTTCAGATAATCTCGCACAAAATTAATGCTTTTTCTCTACGAAGTCTATCTTTTTAAAGACAGTAGCCTTGAGATGTAAGTCCCAAACTTGTCTACATATTTGTGGATAGACTCATGAGAGAGAAGCTTCAAACTACGCCATTCGGTAAGCACTTTGTCCTTTGCATTGCTTGTAAGGAATTGCTTCATGATGGAAACTCGTAGAGTTTTCCATGTCTTTGGGGCTTTTCCGTTGCCACAAAGGCTAGCCCACCTTTGACGAGCCGATTTTTGGAAGTGCATAACTACATGTTGTAACTTGGAGGACTCCGTGAAGCCCTCGTCTCCAAATGCTGCATCAAATTGTTGGATGAAGCCCAATACCTTGTCGATAACACCAAAGGTGCCATCATAGGTGAGAAAAGAGATACTCTTTCCTCCCTCTTTGAACTTCTTGAGCTTTTGTGACCTTTGCCATGCAGGGTAATATTTACAATGTCCTCCCTCTTGTATTCTTCTTCAGAAGAATAGCCATAGCTTTTGTCAGAAGAAGAGAAAGGTGAAGAAGAAGAGAAGATGGTGACCTATTTCTTGCCCTTTTCTTCATTTGTTTCCTCTATTCCCTTTCGGTGTGATAAGGAGAAGGACTATGGGTTGATCGTTTCCTCTTGGGAGGAGTTGGCGATCGTCTAGACTGCCATCTTTGTGGAGCCACATCTTTAGAGGAACTTAGGGATTCATTACTTTCCAATTATTTGGATTCCTCCACTCATATGTGAGAGAGTCTTCTTTTGGGGGTCTCATCAAGATGTCTCCTAAGCTCTCTCTCCTCTTGGAGAGGAAGGGAAATCCCATAAGCGTGAAGTTGTGAGTAACTTTGTCTTGCAAAGCAGGGTTGCCCATAGCTTGTTGCAACCTAGTAAGAAGATAATTGATAAACCTGGGGGCATCATCATTAGCACCTTCATGTGCAAAATGAAAGTTATCAATGTTCATTCTAGTCTCTTGGTTATTGTCAGCCATGTTTAAAAAAATTGTGTACTTGCTTAGTGTATGTTTTGGCAATTCAAAACCTTAGTTGCTAATCCTATTAGCCTTTGAAAATCAACAATGAAGTATCTACACCCATGGCTTGAATTGGTTAATTATAGAGAGTAATGGAGTGGGTCTAATATTGCAAAATTGCTGAGGGCTAGCTCCTTTTGGACTTCTTATGGATCAATAATGGTAAAGCTGTAGGTAAGTGTAAAAGACTCATTATTAAGACCAAAGCTCCCGAGGAGTACACCATATCCCACATATTGGGCTCAACAAAACCAATAATAGATCCAGTCCCACTTACCCTAATATAATTAACAAAATACACCATTAATAGACTACTTAAGGACCTCTCTTCTTAAGCAAGAGAAACCAAATGCTCTGATACCAATGTAATGGAAACAACCTATGAACTTTGAGAATTAGATAAAGCACTTTTGAGATATTACTTTGTCAGCATAGAGGGTGAACTTCATTGATGGTAGCAACATAAACATAGTACTTAGTTAACTTGGCATGAACAATACTTTTGCAAGAGAGAGAGTTTAGAGAACATGACAAGAGTTGAGGACCAAATTTATGTGGAGCGGGTCCCCCCTCCAATAGGCATTTGTATTATAGATTCTCCCATCAAGAGAGACTTGGTACAATACAATCTTTCTGTTCCTTGTGACCTCGATGATGCAATGAAGATGGAAAGCTTCATGTATCACTAGCATAACATAAACTTTGCAAAAAGAATTAACTATCCCAAGCCTCGGTCCCAAGGCCTCAAACACCTTTAAAGGTGGAGAAATCTAGCGGGGAATGAGGGTAGGGAAGCAGAAGAAGAAACATTCCATAGGACAAAGAAATAGTTCCTCAATATTATCATTACTCTTCTTGCTAGCATACATAATAAAATAGTAATGAACATGGAGAAGTTGGAAAGCTTAAGCATTGAAGCATGGCTCTTGGTTGGATTTGCATTCCATAGACAAGAGTGTTGGTATAGGCTCTCAACTTCTCTACTAGCTTGGAGAAGAAGATGGAGCTCTTGCACTTTGCACTTTACACAATGAGTGTGTGTGTGTG
Organism: Adiantum capillus-veneris; assembly: GCF_014529385.1. Classification (NCBI taxonomy): domain Eukaryota; kingdom Viridiplantae; phylum Streptophyta; class Polypodiopsida; order Polypodiales; family Pteridaceae; genus Adiantum; species Adiantum capillus-veneris. The sequence continues at coordinate 9,773,992 of NC_140954.1, forward strand.
TGTGTGTGTGTGTGTGTGTGTGTGTGTGTGTGTATGGGAGAGTATACCCCTCAAGCAACCCCCTAGATTGCTTTGGTCGACCCCCCCTTGTAGCTCATGCTTGAAGATCATTGGACCTCTCCAAGCCTAGCCAATCACATGTAAGGGGCATATCAAGCAGCGAAGGTAGCCTTGGGACAAGTGTCCCCCTTTCCCCTTTGAGAGAGAGGACTTGATAAATGCTTAAGCAATTAATTAAATCAACTAATTTATCATTGGACCCCTTTGGAGGCCAACCAGTAGGTTTTAGGCACACGATGAGGGCAACATGAAGAGGAGCTTGACAAGTGTCCTAAATGCTTTCTTTGTACCAAGCTTACCTTGTGTGAGGGTGTGTGTGTTCTCTCTCTACCCCCCTCTTGTAGGGCTCACCCCCTCCTTGTAGAGATAGTTATTAAATTTGTGGAACACCTTACCCTCAAGCACCTTAATCAGCAAGCATGACAAAGCACCAAAAGCTTGGGTAATGTTCCCACAATCATCTCAAGCTCCCTAGTCGGCAAGCATGACAAGAACCTCAAGCACCTTAGTCATCAAGCACGACAAGCACCTCAACCACCTTATCATCAAGCACAAAAAGAACCTCAAGCTTAGGCCGGGTTCCCAACTCAAGCTCAGCTCTAGATTACCTAAGGTCAAACCTAAGGTCAAAGGACTTTTAACACTAACCTTGGAGGTCTTTAATGAAGCTAACCCTAAGGTCTTTAAGCTCCATTAGCTAACCTTGCTCTTTGATAGATCGTCTCTCATTTGGGCCCCTATACCATTGGCCTTGTTAAACCTGAAAGCACATGTCTATATTCTAACCCTTATTCCCGTCTATTCTCCCACATTAAATGATCATTTTAATATGAGAAAATCATTTGGTTTGGTTAGATATTAGACTTTTATGACACTTTAACAACATTGTTATGGTGCAATTCCTCACTTGTAAGGAATTTACCCTCCGTTTTGTACTTAAGAAATTAAGGATATTAATAGTAAATCATTTTTTTAAAACTATGTGCTAATTGTGCTAGCTTAAAAATAGTTTCTTTGTTTGATATATCCAATAGGGTGGACCAAGTGCGAGTGCTTTTCAGGTTGAAGTTACATCTATTCAACAAGCTACATGGTCAAGCACTACGAGTCAACTTTGATGCATTTGAAAAAGAATTTAGGCTATGATAGAAGCGCAAAGAGAATTATTCCAACATTTGTGGCCACCGTTTGAGAGAGCTTTCTTAATCTATAGGTTACCTCTTCCTGATGACTTTATCTTATCTTGTCGAGATTGTATTGAAATGCCTCATTCCTATAAACCAACTTTACTTCATCTAAGAAGGAATCAAACATCTCCCGTTGCCTAATCTTTTGTGTAATGTGTCTCAAACTATTGTATATCAAATGAGATTTGTGCTCTATGGTATACCATTTTCATGATCAATTGCAATCCCAAAAGAGTGAATAACACCACTTATATCAAAAAAATCTTGTCATTGTCAATTTCATGAAACGAAACAAAGGAAAATACATGTTTGAGGGATCTCTAGACTCTTAACATTTATTGGGTCATTTGAGGCCATCGCTTGCAAAATATATGTTTTCTTCTATGGAGGAAGATTGGCACACGCCAAAATGTATAATCTATCCTTGGTGATCGACTTGGGACGATTAGTCTATTCAATAGTCTGCAAGGTCCTAAGAAGAAAATCATATGTTTTAGAAGGGCTACAAGCCATCTACTTTTGAATGGCTAAGAGCCATCTACCACTAGTGATTTCTATCAAGATTGAAAAATTTTATCCAATTGAGTACCCATCGATTCCAATGGACAAGCAAGAGTCTTGCCATTAGTGATTTTTTGGGTGTTACTTTAGCACTACATACTTTTAGTGTGAAGATCAGGTTGAGTTTTGGAAATTCTTAAACTCGTAAAGGATTATCTCTACCAAGGTGTATAGATGAAGCAAACCTTTTAGATAGCATGCCTATCCATAAAAAACCCAAGATTATGGACTTTCAAGTCTACCAAAGATCTAGTTGTGAATATGATTCCAACTTTAGTGGATCTCCTGCTTTGTCTATAACACTGAGAGTGTCTATAGGAGCACAATTTTGGGGTAAGACCCACCTCACAATTACTAAATCACTCACTAAGTTCACACTTGTACTTTCAAAGAAAGATATTCTCATCTGCCAAGGGCTAATCATCGTATCATTTGGAATTTGCCAACGGTTTTAGATTTCCGAGACAAGGGCAATAATCATCAGATAATTGTCTATGTCTATTCACTAATTTCTCTTTAGTGTTGTGTTAGTACTCAGCCACTTGAAGCGGGGCTTTGGTACTCCACGGTATGTTTTTAAATCTCAGTATGTACTTTGGTTGTTTTTTTTCATGTTTTATACGTTTTGATTAAGTGTTCCTAGAATGGGATGACTATGCTGCTTCTATTGTGCTCGACAAACACATGACAAGGTCATGTTGGAGCAAAACACTTTGGGAAAGTATTGTACCAAATAATTTCTGCCCTTTTGTAGTGATAGACCAATTTTGTTTGGCACATGTTGTTAGTCACAAGGTGTGCAACATGGTGTAGGAACTCATGGAGTTTGGTTTATCTAGTGTGGAGTGAGGTTCATGAGGGTCCCTCTTTCTCATGTCAGTGAGTGTTTGTAGTTACCTCTACACACAAGTACATCTTGTACTTGTTGGTTGTCATTTTTTCTGACAACATTTTATGAGACATATTCCTCATGTGGAGAATATGAGTCTCTAGGACAAACATTGGAACCTGTTTTCTAAATGATGTGTCGCGATAGAGTCCCTAGGTGCTGGTCACATTCGTTTATTACACCATTTTGAGCACATAGTATCAGGAGAAATTTTAGTGGCCAAAAATTGTTAGGTACTAAATACAGATTTGTTGAGGCTACAAATATTGTAGCAACATTGATGGATGGTTGTTTACATATACAGCATTGCTATGTATTGTTAATGAAAATGTTTCATTGTTGGCACCTAGATGTGATTGAGTTTTCACATTCTACTATGATCCAACTTTTGATGTGATATTTTCACGTAGTCATCGTGGAAATCCTGGGCATGAAAATGTAGGTTAAATGCATGCACACTAGGTGTTATGGGTCGTAGTGTTTAACACAAGCTTTTTTGGAACGACACGCAAATTCATGGACAAGATAACTTACGAAGCATATTGCACCACAGGTGCAGTGTTTCTATGAGATTTAATATGGGTCTACCAATTACCATACAAGGTGCACACTTGATATGGGTGTTTGTTGATAGGTTGATTAAATTGTATACATTTACTCAGTCAAGTCCACTTTTTAACCAAGTTGGTTCATTCTAATTTGTATAGCTTATATAGATTGCATCACAATTTTGTGTGAAATTGAAAACCCACCTTTACCAGTCATTTTTGGAGGACCATCTGTCAACAGCTGGGAAAACAAAAATGAATACTACCACTCATCTAAAGACAAATGGGCACTTGTAAGTGTTAACCTACTGCTAAAGGATATGCTAAGAGCATATGTTAGTGAAAAGAAACCCAACTAGAAAAGATTACCTTTCTAGTTTGGAGTTTGTTCATCATGATGCAATGCATGTGCCAATTGTGTTTAGTCCCTGCATGTTATTGTCAGGTTTTCAACCTTGATCACGAGTATAATGAGGTTTCTTATAACTAACAAAGCAAGCATGTTACTTTAATGGAAAGTTGCAATGAGGTATTCTTGCACGTTTCAGTACTTTCAGAAAGTCTGAAACCTGATTGAGAATTAGACACCTCATTTAACGTACTCAAGTGAGTTATAAATTAAGTCTACACACTATTGTATTCATCTAGTTTTGGATACAAGCAATTGCAAAGGGACAACAACTTGGAAAATCAAGATGTTTTTCTTGGTTTCGTTGAACCTCCTACTACTTCATGTATCGATGAAATGAACAGTTGTCCCGATTTAGGGTTTCCACTATGGAAAACATTAGTGTTCTTAAAAAAAAATCACCACTTTTATTTTTGAGGACAAAAACGCTTCTCCAAGGGCAAACCCAGGGGGGGTCACGAACTCAGGCCAAGGGTCGACTGCTAGGGCCTATATAATGGGAGGTAGGGTGGAGAACCCTCTATGAAGTTGCATGGGTTCTCTCAAGTCCTTTGTCTCAGTGTCTGCGGCATGTCTTAAGTACATTTGTTTTGACCTACTTAAATGTTATGTGGTTAAAATTCAAGTTGTTGGCTTGAAGACCCTTCAACTGACTGATAAGGTAGATGAGCACTGTCCTCCACATTAGCAATTTTGACGCTTCAATGAATCCCAAGGCTTGGCAATCATTGTTGACTTCAACAATGTTCTTGCATGCATGCATGATAAATGCAAGTCAAGGATTCCTCCATATGTCTCAATGCTGAACTTTTTTGCACTCTCTGAGGATGCAAGCATCACCTACTACCTAGGGCAAGATGTAGATTTGTTCTTGCTAGCATTGAGTCAGGTTGTAGTGTTTGAGTGGACCTCCCGTGTAAGATGGAAATTTGATTCTGCCATGGATAAGTGCCTTCCTCAAGCCAAAAAATGCTTGAGTGGATGGCTCTCAAAGCATGCTTGCCATGTTAGCAGTTGATTCTTTGATAATTCTCCTAGACAAATGTTCTTTAAAAAGTTGGATACCTTTTGGCATCTCTTCCCAAAGTTCAATAAGTAAAACACACTTGTGCTAGATGACTCCTCGTATAAAATGTACTTTAATGATCTTGCATGCTATGTAATTTGTCCTAAATCGGAAAGGCAGAATGAGGGTCAATGACAAAATTTCCTAAAAGAGGATGTGGTCGAGTTTGTGATTTGATGGGCAGAAAGTGCTGATAGAGGAAAAACTGTCAAAGAGTGCCCTTTCGATGCTAGAGATGAGTCTTTGCAACGGTGGAATTGCACTATTGTTGGGGACAATGTTGGAAAAAGAGAAATATTCAAGCTCACATCTTGCCAAAGATAACTATAGAGGACCACATGTAGCCCCTACACTCCCTGTGTAGTTAACAGCCATTACACCAATCTCCCACTCACTATGTAGCTAATTTCCATTACTCCCTGTAATACATACAAAAGTAAATGAATGTGGTTTTGGAATGTTCTCATGTCGATCTTAAAGTGCATGTCAAGTGTTCTGTGAGTACTTGTGTCATTTAAGTGGTCTTAAACTGAGTTGCAAGTGGTCCTAGAGTACTTTGCAAGTGGTCCTAAAGTACTTTCAAGTGGTCTTAAAGTGCTTTTCAAGTGGTCCTAGAGTAATTTTCAAGTGATCCTATAGTGCTTTGCAAGTGGTCCTAGAGTCGGGGGTCTACGAGACTAGATAGATTCAGTTAGGATTTGTATAGTATCAGTTGTAGATTAGAGTAGTTGTTGGCGATCGAGTGATTTGTGAGGTGATAAAAGAGTTTGCTAGTCCATGTGTGTGGCGATGAAGCGGTTTTCTACTCATCAATGCAAAACCCCATATGATGTGTAGGAGCACCTCTAGGTAAGTGATCAGATTCTGATCTAGAGCTATTCATCACTTATGTATTTGCTAAAGTGCTTGTTTGCATTTAAAATCACAGAAAAGTTTAATTTTGGTGTTAAACTTACAATAAACAAGTTTATATTGACATTTTTCCATGACTGATTGATGTTGTGCATATAAGAGGGCTTTTGTAAGAGTTCTGTGTAGAAAAAGTGAAATTTTGCAAATTTTGACATCATATGCATATGATGTCTCAAGAGGCATCTGGAGACCAAATTTGACAAATCTAACTGCACCAGAGTGTTCAAAAGGGGTGTTTTATCCTAAGTACACATTGAGACTAGGGTTTTGACCAACCCTTGGTACCCAAAAGACAAAAGACGGAGTGTTGACAATAGAAAAAAGAGAAACTTGTGATTTTGAGCATATCTTTGCATGAAAATTGGTAAAAGTGCTTGAAAACCAGTGTTGGAGACTTGGGGATGCTTGTGAATAAATTCTAGCCAAAAATTCATCAGCAGACATCATACACGTATGATGTTTGAAGCATAATTCTAGCAGCCAAAATGAACTTTTGACATTATACCCATCTTTTGCAAGTTGTGTTGAGCACACACACCAAGTTTCATCATGGTTTGGCTTAGTGGAAGGACACGATTTTGAGACTCTAGAGATGAGCTGTTTGAGGAATTCATTGAACAATTATCGTAGAAAGGCATAGCTCACAATATGGTCTTGGAACTTCACAGATTCAAGCAAAAACAAAGTGAATTAGTGCGCAAAGCGGCATTACGGTTCAAGAGATATATCAAGTTTTGTCCAAGAGTGGAACTTCCTACGCACTCATGGTATCTAGGGAATAAGACATGCAAGTCTTTAGAAGGGTCTGCATATGATGATAAGGAGCTTGACACTAAACAAATTGATCAAAGAAGCTCTTTATCTGGTGGATAACTGTGAGGAATATAAAGAAAGGGATTGTAAGAGTCAAAAGGACCAAATCCATTGCAAAACCAAGAGTGCATATCGATCAAGGAAAGTTTATTGACAAAATGTTCAAGAGGTTAACTCCTCTTGTAAAGTGTGATCCGAGGGAGCTTAAGTGGCGCAAAATTGAGAGAAAATGAACAAACCGTACGAGGGAAGAGTGCTACTATAGCATGGAATATGCTAGGGAGAGGTATGTACAACCTATTCTAGTAGCACCTACTCCACCTAGATACGTTACGAGGAATACGCCACATCCTGTAGGAGTTTCAAGGGCACAACATGTCTTAGGAAAACAACCTCCGCTGCTAGGTGCTAGAATGTCTGTAGACATGAGATACATGTCAATAATGGAAGCATCTAATAAACAAGTGCTAGTGCCAACTACAATGTATTATAACAACCAAAGCGAGTACTGCCCTTTTGTTAGAAGTTGGACACACCCTACGGAAACTGACTACTCGGCAGATTATCATTTTTTGTAATTATTCATTTATTGAGAAAACCAGACATTTCACCTTGTAAATATTGGGGCTTTGTTAGAAGCTGGACACACCCCACGGCATCTAACTACTCGGCGGATTATTATTTTTTTGTAATTAGTCATTCATTGAGGAAAACCCGGTTTTTCACCTTGTAAATATTGGGACTTACAGAAGTTTCCAGATTGTATCCCAGTTTTGATAGTTAGAAGGAGTAGATGGATGATTTTGGAACTTTAGGGTTTGAGAAGTTGTAAGGTATATATATCACTTTTTGACCTTAATGAAGGACCTTTTTGTCATTTTAAACAAGTTTAAGTTTGTGAGTGAGCGTACTGTGTACGTGAGAGAGAGTGTGAGCTTTGTCTTGACGCTACGTGTGCTACGGTGGTCGGAATCGAGTGCGGAGAAGTGCAGCGTGTTGCCCCCGACTAGAGCTACGAGCCGATACCAACATTGCGCGCATACGGTCCGGCTTCGGGAGCTTCTTCTACGAGCTTCATTGGTTGTTTGGGTGAGCATACGTTGTCCGATTTTGCATTGCATCATATCCACACGTTCACATTGAGTAGAACCACACATTAGACACTTCAAATTTCGGAAACGAAGACCTGCAGATTTCGGCCAGACATCCTACGTGTTTCTGCACCGGGTGTTTTGGGTCGTGACTTTGGTTCACAGACCTTAGGGAGAGTGGCCTATAGGTATTCATAGGGTCTCCTTCAAGTTCTGTGGTGTTTCCGAAGTGTTTGATAGGTGTTCGGCTCTAGCAAGCGTTGTAGGAAGCATCCTCTTTTGTTCTCTTGAAGACTGTGACTTAGACAATTGGTAGGGGCATCTGTAGGAACTAGTTAGGAGTCAGTCGAGTGTAAGTTGACACCTTATGCTTGCTTCCACGCGCGTGCGGGTCGAGCTTCGTCCTTAGCTGACATTACTTGTTAGGTGAGTTCTCGCTGTGCTGACGTCCGTCGCGGCGTATCCGTCCAACATTGGCGCCGTTGCCGGGGACGAAAACCTTAGGTAGGTGACCGAGACTAATCCTTGAGGATTGGGATTTTTGGCTTGCCAAGAGTCTCGCTTTACATTTAGATAGGATCAGAGGGTGGAGGACTCTCTAGGTCTTAGAGGGAGTTTAGGAAGCTTGTGTCTGGCCTAGATCCTTGGACTGAGGTAGAGGAGGTACACTTAGGAAGTTTTTTAGTTAGTAGTCGAGTTCTAGAGTAGGAACAGGGAGTGGGAGAAGCTGTGTGAAGAGAGCTTGAGAGTCCGGAGAGGCCAAAAGGCAACCAAAAACACCAATTATCACCATTTCTTCATGGTAGGTAGGAGTAGAGTAAGTAGAACATCATGATTCAGATCTAGAGCATTTCATGCATGTATACTTGCTTGGTAGAATCATTACAAGTTTGTAAAAGACGCAAAAAGACGCAAAAGTGTGGTTGAAAGCCTAATCGAAGTCCAAAGAATACTGTGAGTGTTTCTGATAGGCCTAAAGAGCATCAGCAGCATTCCTGTCAGGAAAAACTTTAATTTTAAGCCAGGAGACATCCTACGCGTAGTATGTCTACAGGCCAATCTGGGAGGAATTTTGGAATTTTGAGGTGACCAGTGTGTTCTAAAGGTAGGGTTTACCCTAATTTCAACTGCAAAGGGGAAATTTGGCCATCTCTTGATAGGATAAGGCCAGATAGACTGAAATTGCTAGACATCGTACCCAATTAGTGCAAAAGCATCAACTTGAAACCAAAACCTTAAGATGGCTGCATGAGTGTGCCTTGCATGATATATTGAGTGACTGAAAGGGTCTTCACCTCATTCGGGTAAGAAAATTGGGTTCAAAGTGGACTTTAGCACTTTTGACTGAAAGAAGAAAAACAGCAGAAGTTTGAGACTTTTGACATCCAAACTGAGATCTAAGCATACCACTGGGATAGTGACATCAGGGGGAAGCTGTGGAACAAATATGGGGTCAAGCAAGCCAAAAAGACATTCTACGCGTAGGATGTCTACTGAGTGATTTAGGACTCCAAACTGAAATCTGAGTATACCAAGATGATCAGCAGCTCAATAAGAGCTGAAGTCTTGAGTTTAAAGCCATTTTGAAGAAAAAGACATTCTACGCGTAGTATGTCTAATGCAAGAAAGTGAAGCCATAATTGGACTTTGAGCATTGTAAGGGGTTATATAGCCTAAGGCAATCCTGCTAGTCAATTTTGGTCCAATTTGGAGTTGATTAGACTGATCAACACCATCATCAGGCCGTCGGAACATATTTCTGACTCATTGACCAGCTTCTAGAAGTCCAAATCAAAAAGTAAAAACAGCTGTAAGCTCAGCACAACAAGGGGAAAATACAGTGCAGAAATCCAGGCTAAATGCAGCATGAGACATCCTACGCGTAGGATGTCTATTGGGGCATTCTGGAGAGAAAATTTGACTTGGACTAGACAGTGAGGTTCTATTTGGCTTAAGGGCTCTAGAACTTCTTTCAGAGGTAAAATTGGACCGTGATTGCCCATTTGACAAAGCAAATACTAAATTCAAGCTTTTTCACGTAAATTGGCCAACATCAAGGAAGGGTACTGTTTCAGATTAGCAACCTAATCAGGAACATCAACAGTGTATAGAATACAGTAGTGGTTGAGATTAACTCTCCAGTTATACCAATCCTTACTAAGATCACCTCTAGCAGATAAATGCGTTGATCCAATAGCTGAAATTAAAACTCTTGTGTACAGGTATATTCAGCAACAAAGCAAGACGTTATGCAGAAACTGATCCATTGCCAGGTTAGTGGTTGAACTTGTGATAAGTTGCATTGATAAGTTTGATGAATTTAAGATCAGGAAGATACATTGTTAGAGACCAGAAAGTGGCAGGTGACCAAGTTAGCGTAGTGTCCATTGAAGAGAGTGTAACTCAGGCAAGGTTAGATCCGCTAGCACCGATTATTGAGGAAGGTAGTGATACTGACACGTCGTCAGACAAATCTTTCTTCATGATGGGGAGCCAACAGCCAGGAAGTTTTGCCTATGAGGGACCTATGCAAGGAGGAAGTACCTCCCAAAATCCTTCGAATGATTCCAGGCTTACTGTGATCTTCTTGGAGGGAACAAACTCAAGAGAAGCCCTAGTCTATTCTAACTGTCGAGGTCGCAAGTGCATTTGTATTGAAGAGAGGTCAGCACAAAGATTGGAGATAATCCACGTGTATGATGATGGAGATAGATTCCGAGACGAAAAGGGAAACCACTATTTAATAGTTAGCAACCCTGAAGATTACAACAGATATGGAGACAACGTGGCTAAGGGGAAAATGATTTCAGAACCTCAAGAGCCTTCACCAAACATTGATCGGCATGGAGCTATTTTCATGTACGATAAGAAAACAACCAGGGTTCCAACTTATAACGAGAATGTGGGAATCTACAAACACGAGAGCGAGGGTATTGTCTCTTACTTTCACAGTAAAGAACCATACGTAGACGAACTAAGCAAAGACAAAGTTCTTTACTTATTCTCTTATGAAACTGCTACAGGGAAGGGCATAGTTTTTGTTGATAGATATGGGCGAGAATACCAACGCATTCTCCCAGAGGAAGTAGAAAGAGAAACAGGTCCAGGAGCATCAGCATATGTCCCTGAGGAAATGCCGAGAGCCCTCCACACCCCAAGCAAGTCAACGAATCCATTCTCAGATGAGTATGACGCTACATCACATTCCCCTAGACCGCGAGCATTCAACAACCAAGACCAACCAGTAAACCAGCCATCATTGCAGGCATGGATTAGACAAAGTGCGACAATGGAACCAGACAGAAACCGAGAGGGTTATCCAGCGGCTCGAGGGCTCAGGGATTTGCAAGAACTACCACACTATTCAAGGTATCAAGCAGAGAGTAAGCCAAAGACACAAGGGTCGACCGAACTTGGAGGACCACCCATGGAACGAGTTCGAAGAGAAGGACCACCTCCGACGAGAACCTTTAGAAATTATGGCTTAAGAGCACCGTTGGGAGAGGAACCAGCCTATTACAGAAGGCCTGAGGAGGGGTATAGACTTGGAAGGGGTGATCCCATGATGAGGTTTGTAGACCATCGCATAATTAGACCTTCTCAAGTGCAAAAATGGGTAAACAGGAAATACACAGGAAACAGAGACCCAAGAGATCATGTAGCAGCCTTTGTATGTGTGATTAGAGCTGAAGAGGTGTTAGTATTTCCTACCCAATTCGCAGGGTTTGGACTAACCCTAGAGGATGATGCTGCAACTTGGTTTGACTCTGTAGAGCGTAGAGACTTTGAGTCGATGGAGGAAGTGTTTGACGAGTTTATTGAGGAATTCTCTCAAAGGGGAATAGCTCATAATACCGTCTCACAAATCCATAAATTCAAACAAAAAGATGGAGAATATGTACGGAAGGCAGCCCTAAGACTAAAGAGAAATGTTAAGTTCTGTCCTGTTGAAGAACTGCAACTCAGTCCAGACTTATGCTGATATTCATCCAAGGACTAAGGAATGCAGATCTCCAAAAAGACTTACATATGAAGAGGAGCACTACATTGAATGAGTTGACCAAGGAAGCCTTGTACCTTGTGGACAATGTGCGGTTTACAAAGAAGGGGAGTTCAAGGACCTTGATGACGATTCATCTTCACAGCAAAGTGGGAGCAAGTCCTCCAAGACAACACTGAAAGGAGAAATAGCGGTAAACCAAGAAGAGCTTGTAGATGAAGTGCTAAAAAAGATCAACTTGTACGCCAAACCCCAGGCTAAACCGCCCAAGTGGTGTGCTATTGAACAAAAATGGACAAACCATGGGACCGAGGAATGTTACTATAACAAGGGATATGTGAGGGAGAGACCTTATGCTCCCCAAGCTCGTGTAGCTTCCCCTCAAGTTCCACCTATGCCTAAATATCAAGCAGGCAACTTGCCAGGACCTGTAGGTGTAGAGAGACCACAACCGGTGTTGGGGCAACAACCACCCCTACCAGGATTACAACCAGTTGATGTAAGATACACCCCAATGGTAACTGAACCAGAAGAAAAGGCTTTGGTGCCTATGCATGCATACTATGAGGATCCCAATGGATATGCGGCAAACCCTATCTATTATCCACCGGAGGAACCCTTGACACCAGATCCATGGAGCACAAGGAGGAATCAAGGACCTCCAACTGCTATACAGGCCGCAGGAGAAGGAAGATATAACTTAGATGAACGAACATTGTTGTTCATAGCCAATGGAGGCATGGGCGGACAGAGACAGACTTACCAGCAACGGGGAGCTCAAGGAGCACCTCAACAACCCAAGGGCCCCTGTTACAAGTGTGGCGGAGACCATTGGCTGAGAGACTGTCCCCATGATGAAATCATTAGAGTCAATGCGTATTGCCCAGAATGTGGAATTACTCATTTGATTCCCGATTGCCCTAAAAACCCGAGTAAAGGAGCAAAAACCACCTTGAACCTGTTGGAAACAGTACCTTCCAGTGGAGTATCAGAAAGTGAAACAGTCATACCTGTTCAGGCGGTGACACGGGCCCAAGCCCAAAGAAGGACGAATGAACCCATAATAGAAGAACCAAAGACGGATGCCCAAAGTTCAGAAACGAAAAATCCGAGAAGCACTTGGAAGGCAAGAAAGACGCGTAGGAAAGCCAGGAAAGAACGAGAGCAAACCGCCCTATCTGATGAGTTGAAACATACAAAGAACAGGTTGGAGCGGTTAGAAGATCTAGCCAGCCTAAGCTCACACACCACAGTAGCCATAGCACCAAAGGAAATAGCTGAGCCCAAAAGTGCAGGATCAGGAGGATCTGTGCTAGCAGACAAAGTAAACGAGCAGCTGGATGCGCTTCTAAGAGCTTATGAAGCTCGGCTTAAAAAAAACCAGACCCAGGAGCAAAGATGGATGACATATCCATATGCGGAAATAGAAAAACAAAGGTTGGATATGTGTAAAAAGATGATCGAGACGGCTCAATCATTGATGGAAGACCCGTTGGGAAAACCGGCAAATTGCCATGATGTGCCAGTTCCAACCCCTATCCAACCAACAATAGAGAAACATGAGGAAACAAAGGAAAGACTCACTAATGAATATGAGTCCAGAGGAGAGCATATCATAGTGCCCAATACCACCGAAGGGGCAAGTGACGGGGTCCGTCCTAGAATATCGACAGAGATGGGAAAGGACGATAATGGTCTAAATGATCTCTGGAAGCAAATCAGAGAGGCCAACGAGGCTAATAGAATGAATGACCACATGAATAGCACGAGAAAAGGAAAGAATGTGATCCTACCTCCTATTGAAAAATTTGAGGCAAGATCACAAATAAACTTTGAGGTGCATTCACAAGGTTGAGACCAAGGATCTATTAGTTCGGGACACAGTCAACCAGACTCTTTGAGAACTTTACCCTCTTACCTAGGAGAATACGAAGCTAAGTCGGAAGTGAGGGCAATTCCATCTCAAAGATTTTCTTCTAACAAGGTGATGGACTCACAAGGATTGATTGAGCTGTTAGCCACCCCGGTGGCATGCACAATCACGTTAGCAAAACTCCTAAAGCTAAGGCCAAACATGTGGACCATAGTAGGAAAATGCCTGGAAAAATTTGGAGTAAAAAACCCCACCTTGAAACTACAAGAAGGAATCAGGGAGTTGGACAGGCCTAATCTAAACACTAGGCCGGTACCATTGAATAAGGTTGGAGAATATTGTGAGGGAGAAGACGGAAACACAACGCTACCTGTAGAATTCCAAGGAGTGGTTTCCAAAGCTTTTCTTGACAGTGGAGCGGGAGTTGCTATCGCTACGAAGGAAGTCTGGAAAAAATGGGGAAAACCAGCTCTGAGGGCTACCCGAATGAAGCTGCAGTTGGCAGATGGTTTCATGGAGAAGCCTCTCGGACTCTTGGAAAAGGTAATTGTCACTTCATGCGGGATCGAGTATGAGCATACATTTGTAATAGTCGATTTCGACAAAAAGAACAATTATGAGATAATCTTGGGACGACCATTCATGCGACAACTGAAGATGGTCCAAGATTGGGGTTATGACCACATATACCTCAGACATGGCGAGACGACAACTAAAATACACTTGAAAGACCATAGTTACAAGGATGTAAACCAAACACCTGTGGAAGAGTTTGATTCGGCTACAATAGCAGGATCAGAACTACCAGCATGGTTGGGGCAACCAAAAGAGCTATGGATGTGTGGAGCTTCACATTGTGGAAGCTTAAGAAAAGAGGATTGCATCTTAGAAAGAGCAATTGAAGACAAAGAGTATATTCCGGAGCCATTCCCTGAAGATGCCTTGGAGCCTCTAGAATGGGAACACATACTGGCAATGTTAGATGTATGTACCATTACCGACAGTCCAACAACAAAATTTTGCGATAAGGATGGTTACGATGTGCTACCCTATTACATGGTAAGCGTGATGCCAGAAAAAGAGACGGTAGCACCTCCAGAACAAGAAGAGTTTTACAACTCTTTTGAGCAAGTGGAAGTAAATGATGAGGCAGATAATGAGTGTTCGGACACCTCCAGTGAGCGTGGGAATGAAGCAGAGAATATCAAGTTTTATGATTTTGCTAATCAACACCCTAGACGCCAAGAACGCTATAGGAAGAAAAGAGCCGAAAATAAAGTGAGACAGAACCTGATGCCCAGGATAAAAGGAAAAAGTCACTATTTGATGCTTGTAAAAGCAGAGGATTGTGTGAAAGATCAAATATCAGGAAAATTCTAAGAAAATCGAAAAGAACAAACACGAGAACAAGCGAATCGGGAAAGAAAAGCTCGGGCTCAAACAAAATCACAAAAATTTGAAAAAACAAAAAAAGAACCAACAAAATACCAAGAGTGGACCAAACTAGAGCGTAAACAGAAATACCAAGAACTGAAACGGTCTTTGAGGGAGATTTGGACCGCTGAAGAGCATAGTGATGGTAAAGGGGAGTCAGAAAAGGGCAACATGAATGTACCACCTCACTATAGGAAATTTACTATCCAGGAAAGAAAAATCATCTTGACACCACCAATCAGGGAGAGAACGAACCAAGAATCTTACGACGGGCTTGAAAACGCAAAAAGAATAGACCTCGCAGAACCAGGTGAAAAGCCTCAGCCGGTCTATATAGCTAATGATTTAGAGCCTGAGGAGGAAGCACATCTTACACAACTTCTAACGAAATATAAAGATGTGTTTGCTTGGTCCTATAAAGACCTTAAAGGAGTTGATCCATTAATATGCCAACATACAATTCCTTTAAAATCAGATGCAAAACCTAGCAAACAATGTCCTTATACATATAATGACGCATTTGCCAAATGAATCAAAGAAGAGATTGATAAGCTGATGGACGCAGAGTTCATCTATGAAATTGAACATACAGACTGGGTTTCACCCATTGTGGTCGTTCCCAAGAAGAATGGAAAACTGCGAGTGTGCGTAAACCTCAAAAAGGTGAATGCGGCAACCGTAAGGGATAATTATCCCTTACCAATTACAGAACATGTCCTTGAGCGAGTGGCCGGGAAACGGGCTTATTCCTTTCTAGATGGGTTTTCAGGATACAACCAATTGGCAATAGCAAGGGAGGATCAACACAAAACAACTTTTGCTACAGAATGGGGGATTTATGCATATCGAGTTAAGCCATTTGGCCTAACAAATGCACCATCCACTTTCCAAAGGTTAATGACTCACGCTTTCAAGGAATACCTAAGAATATTCTTAGAAATTTACATGAATAACCTATGTGTACACTCTCTTCTGCGAGAAGAACATATTGACCATTTGCAAAAAGTCTTTGAAAAGTGCAGAACATATCGAATCTGTCTAAACCCAGAAAAATGTGTATTTATGGTTAAGCAAGGACGAATCTTAGGACACATTGTCTCAAGAAACAAAATAACCACAGACCTGGACAAAGTCAAAGTCATTGTAGACCTACCCAGGCCTACTAATGCAAAACAAGTGCAATCCTTCATGGGGCACTGTGGATATTATCGAAGATTCATATACATGTATGCCATTGTCACACAACCTTTGTATCGTTTGCTAGTCAATTTCGAATGGACCAATGAGTGTGAGACTTCATTCCAAAGGATGAAAGAAAACCTTATACCCGCACCTGTGCTAAAGGCACCAGATTGGGACAAGATATTCCATGTGCACATTGATGCTTCGGCATATGCCATTGGTAGCATTCTAGCTCAACCTGGAGACGGAACAATGGATTTTCCAGTTTGCTATGCGAGCCGACAGTTAAACAGTGCAGAAAAGAACTACACAACCACCGAAAGGGAAGGGTTAGGAATGATTTATGCTGTGAAGAAATTTCGGCATTATTTGCTTGCAAACAAATTTGTGTTCTTCACGGATCATCAAGCTCTTTTATACCTAGTAAATAAACCTTGCAATACATGGAGAATCATACGCTTGTTTATTATATTTCTAGAATTTGACTTCACAGTGGTGGTCAAAAAGGGGAAAACTCATCTGCGAGCTGATCATCTTTCAAGAATACACAATGGGGAAGCCCCTCAAGGGGTAGATGATGACATACCAGATGCTTATCTTTTCAACATCGAAATGGTACCCAAATGGTCTCAGGAAATAGTTAGCATTCTATCCTTTGGAAGTGATTTTGATAATACAGGATATAGAAACAAACAGCGAACAATTCTACAAACAAAAAACTTCCAGTTGATAGCAGGACGGCTGTATCATCTTGAATCTGACCTAATCCTACGATTATGTATAAATCCGGAAGAATTCAAGTGCTGCCTGGAAGAGGCTCATGTCCAGGGTTGTGCATTTCATTGTTCAACAGTGAAAACACACCAAAGACTGAAACAATTAGGAGTTTATTGGCCAACTATGTATGCGGATACACATTCTTACGTTACCAATTGTACAGTATGTAGTGCCAAGCGACCAGTGGATCACGCAACATTGTTTCGGGTGAACATAGCACCTGCATGGAGTTAATATATCATTGACTTTCTAACCACCAGGACATTCCCTGAGAACACTACAAGAGCACGGGAGAAAGCTATAGAGCTGGAAGCTCGTGACTTTCAGTTAATTGGAAATCAACTCTATAAACGGGGCAAGGACAACCAACTCCGAATCTGTTCAAGTGAAAGCGAATAACTGCTGATTCTAGAACATGCACATAGAGGAGTAAGTGGAGGCCATTTTTCGGGCGATAAGACGACGAAAATTGTCTTAACTACAGGAATCTGGTGGCCTACATTGCACATGGATGCCGAAGAGTTTGTCAAACGTTGTGATGCATGTCAACGCACCACGGTACCAATCAAAAGAGATGAGATGCCATTAAGGCCAATGATGGGGGCAAGGGCATTTGCAAAGTGGGGAATTGATTTTGTGGGACGTATATCACCCCCTGCATATCGCACCCATACCCAATATATCATTGTGGCTACGGATTATCTCACAAAGTGGGTCGAAGCCAAGGCAACACAAAAAGCTGATGCACGCACCACGGCTCAATTTTTGTATGAGAATGTTTTTGTACGTTACGGGTTACCGATAGAAATTGTCAGTGACCGTGGAACACACTTCCTCAATGAATTCATTGAATATCTACTAGAGGATTTCATGGTCATACATCGAAAATTAGCACCATACCATCCATAGGCCAATGGGCAAGCGGAGGCCACAAATAAAACACTATGCACGGTCCTCACTAAAATAGTGTCACATTCAAGGACCGACTGGGATCAGCAGCTACACTCAACACTATGGGCATACAGGGTAGCTTACAAAACCTCAATAGGAACAACACCATACAACATGGTGTTTGGGCTAAACTCTATACTACCCATAGAGTTTTTAATCCCAACTCTACGTGTAGCAACAAACTTGGAATGGACAGGGCATGAACTCTCTTCAAGAATTAATGATCTTGAAAAGCTAGATGAACTCCGCTTACGAGCGGTCGCTTCGATCTATGCTAAAAAGAGAAGGCAAAAGGAGTTTTTTGATAAACATGTGCGTACCAAAGAGTTTAAAACAGGAGATTACGTACTTGTTTATACATTGAAGCAACATGCCAAGAAACTGAAAAAGCGAGGGATGGGACCATTTGTGATTCATGATCTATCACAAAGTGGGGCTGTCAAGCTTGCTACATTAGCAGGTGAAGAAATGCCAAACTGGATTAGTGGGTGTCAACTAAGGAGATATCACCTTCCACTCACACAGGAGATGCTCCAACAAATTCATCAAGGAAAGCAAAGAATGAAAGAAAAAGAGAGAGTACGGGAGGAAGCTCAAACCGAAGCACAAGAACGCACTGCAAAAAGACGGCTTCTGCGACAACAACAACAAAGTAAACCACCATTGAGAATCAATGCCATTCGACTCATGAACTTGGAAGAAGACACAGTCGAGCCAATAATTACAGTCAAGGTGGGCAATGATCAAGTTGAATCACCAGCCTTGCTCGATTCGGGTGCTCAAGCAAATTTGATCTCTTACGGATTATACCAACAGCTCCAAGTCACAGATCAACTTCATCCTACTCCCCAAGTGCTGGAAAGTAGCACATCACATCCATTGAAAACATTAGGGTGGATTATATTGCATATACAGTTACATCAATATATTTACCCACAAAAATTCTATGTGGTGACAGATGAAAGCACACAACAACCAATGCTGCTAGGGCAACCTTGGCAAAAAGCATACAATGTCCAAATAGACTGGAAAGCACAGGCGGTCAAAATCCAGCACGAAAACGAACAGCAGGTGGTAGCTTTTGCTCAAAAGGAACATCCGGATCAAATGCAAGCCATGCAATAACTGGAAACAAATACCAAAGAACAAATACCCTCAACGATCAACACGAAACCTGAGACCAACTACCAGCTAACGGCCAACCATGCTCATCACAGACAGCTGAAATCACCGACTACACTGCAAAAATCTAGACTACCACAACAAGGTAAACAAGTATGGATGCGGAAGGATAGAAACGCCATGAGGGGAAAAACACAATGTGACAACCGAATTCTAACAAAGCAGATGGTGCAACCAAAAACCAAGGTAACCAAGCAGATATGGATTCCAAAGAAAATGCTTAGCCAAAACCCTCGTGTCACTCACATTTGGATACCAAAGCAAAAGACAAAGCAAATACCTACGGTACAAGCAACGATGGAAAGTAGACATCTATAGGTCAACCGGGCAAACAAATATAAGTGGGTGCCGATGACAAACCAACAAGGGGAAAAGTTGGCCGCACCACACTACCAATGGAAAGCCAAGGCCATACGGCCCATAGCTATCACATCCTCCGAAATAGCTACGACTCCATCAACAGTGTCGGCAACGCAATTGCCTCTGACCAAAAAGACCATTAAACAAAGAGCAGTAGAGTTACAGCTGCTACTTGCCAAGAAAACAGGAAACCTCGACGGCGAATGCCAATAAGCATCTTGCTTATTCCCTTCTCTTACACAGCATTAATTTTTCCATGCATTGACCGAGTATGCATAAAATAGGGCCACATTAATCGGCCACGCATTAGCACGACTTTTTCAACCTATGTACGGCACATACTCCGAGGCGAAACCTTGTCGTCCAGGAGGACTCCGACTAGGAGGGGGGGAGGCATTCTCAATGCGGAACCAATAACAAAATAGCAAATAAGCGCACAATTTTCGACTATTTTTAGGGTTGACGTTTGATTGCAAAATTTTCTGGAGTAACCCAAGTATATATGCCCTTATACAGCATGAAGCTAGAGGAATATGGGGCTAAACGCCAAATTAAGCCCCTAGGTGTGTGTATATATGTAGAAATAACCATTTTTCAGGCAAAATATTGGTAAAACGGAGAAATCTGGCCACAAAAATTGCATGAGAGTGTATATAATGTGTTGTGGTGATGTTTGTGATCTATTATGAATTATGGGGATTTTCTGGGTTTGATTTGCTATTTTTCTTTTAATTTTGCTAATTTTTGGCAGAAAAACTT
Source organism: Adiantum capillus-veneris (assembly GCF_014529385.1). Classification (NCBI taxonomy): domain Eukaryota; kingdom Viridiplantae; phylum Streptophyta; class Polypodiopsida; order Polypodiales; family Pteridaceae; genus Adiantum; species Adiantum capillus-veneris. Next base: position 9,794,046 of record NC_140954.1, read on the forward strand.
CAAAAATACAAAAAGCAGGTGAAAAACAGTCGTAATGAAAAACAAAAAATATGGGGATGACCAGTGACTAAAGAACAACCTACGGTACTGTGGGGGTGCATTATGAAACTGAAGCGGAAAGTGTGTTTTGGCCAGGTTTTGGCCGAAATGACAAATTTTTGGTAAACAAAGCAAATGGAGTCCAAATCAAGAATTTTTTGAGCCTATACCGCATCTTGTAGAAAGATAGGAGCACATGTCAAATTTCATGAAAAATGGTTCGGGGACCTCCATTATAAGAAATTTTCACCCCATTTTTAGCTCATTCTCACTATTGACCTTGTGGAGAGAGCTTCTGCCACCTAGAGCGGATCGACCTTCCAGCAGCTTCTACGACGCGCACGTCTACCCGACCAGCTCCAGACATGAGAGGTAGGCTCACCACCTTGAGCTTTTCGCGCATGTTTGTCATTCTGTCGCGAAAACTAGCGTAGAGGTCACACACAAAGCGAGCGGTAGAGACCTACAAGTAGAAATGGCGGTCTAACGGCTGACCCGAAAGCAACAAGACTTCATCAGCAGCTTACCCTAGTTTAGGAGACCCTTCCTGGATAGCCAATGGCAGTGGGAAAACATCGAGAAAAACCCTAATTGCCAGAAACCCGCAAGAGGCCACCAAATGGGAAATCGGCGAAACGACGATCAAATGCTACCAAAATTTATGGGTAGGAGCATATCGACATGCTCGACAAGTCCATTGACCCGCATGACCAAAGAGTGACCCGAAGCGGCACTAAACCTCAGAAACGACATCAGACAGACAAAGCGTCAAAATGCACTTGTGGCCAAACCCCAAGTCCGTTTGCCACCAAACTTCACGAGCGGCTTTCCTAGACCATCAACAACCAAGTCCTATGGTGGTGGACCACCACAAATCATCAAAGGTATGTAAACGCCTCCACGGGTACTTCTAGAGCGACAAATTGCCAAATGAAGCTCCGGTGAATCCAAAGTCGACAAAAATCATACGGCAAGGATCCCCAAAGGATTTGGAAGCTATGAAGACCAACATCGAGGAATTTCATCGCCAAAAAGCACTCCAAAAGTCAGAAAACGGCTCAGAGGCTCTGAAGTCCACACAGGGAGTTTTTACTTACCCAATTAATGTTTTTGTTGAAATTAGGCTTAAAAGGGACTTAGGGGAGCAAAGGGCAAGCATTGGGAGCACTAACAAGAGAAAAATCACCAGGAGACATCCTACGCGTAGGATGTCTCAAGGGAAATTCTTGGCACAAAACCCAACAATTCTTGCCATGCACATGTTCTGAATGACATTCACAAGCCATACAACAAATTTCATCACCTTTGGAAGAGATTGGACCTCATATGCATGGAAAAACGCAAAGATAGGGCATAAAGGCACTAAAGGGCCATTAACCTACCAAATCTCATGAAATTTTCACAACACATTCACATGCACATTAGCTAACTTTCTGTGTGGTCTGGGAGCAAAAATGAAGAAAAAGACATCCTACGCGTAGGATGTCTAATGGACCTTTTGGGCATGAAGGAGAAGTTTTGTCATTTCAGAAGTAATAACCTCATCAACAAGAGCCCATATGTGAAGCTTTAAGCCCTTCTAATCACTTTTGACCCGCAACACCTTCAAGATACATTTTTTGAGCCCAAAAACACCTCATAGAGCCCTACAGGCATCAAATATTATCCAAATACAAATCCAAGAACATGGCTATGTTCCACAAGTCAAGGACAACCCACTGATCAAGTTTCATGCAGTTATGAAGAAAAAGACATCCTATGCGTAGAATGTCTTAAGCTTAGATTTAGACTTCTTGCAAGAAATGACATCATAGGAGCTAATACCATGATGCATTGAGCCCATATACCAAGTTTCAACCCATTTGGACATCAATTGCTTCCCATGATGGACAATCTACCAAAATTGTGACTTAAAGCCTAAATCAGCCCAAAAATCCACTTTTTGGCATCCAAATTCAAATCCAAGCTTATAACCATGTTCCATGAGCCTTACACAACCTACAAGTCAAGTATGAACCAGTTCTGAAGAAAAAGACATCCTACGCGTAGGATGTCTACATGGATTTTTTTTGTCAAATTTGCACTGTGAGCACATGCACAGCTTCACAAGGTACTTTTGAGCTATGATTTCAATTTTCAAGTCATTTGGATAAGTAAAACTCAGTTTAGCAGTTGATATGAAAAAAAAAAACGCTAAACTTTGGATTGCTGAGTACAACAGGGTCTATGGCAGCCTCGAAGTCACCGGCAAAGAAGAAGAGAATGACAATCAAAGACTATCCGGACGAGGTGGAACCATTTGTCATTCCACAGGGAACATTAAAGCCTACAAGCACCTGGATACAGGAAGATCTACTAGAGTCAAACGACCTAAAAATCTACCAAGGAGTATTCAAGGACACTGACGTAAATATAATAGAGCTGCCAATGCTGCCGAGGGAGCTCAATGAATTTTTCCGGAGCAAAATGGCCGGCTACTTGGAGAAAATTGACCTCCATAACTATTTTGAAGAAATCCCAGCAGGGGTGGATGTCAAAAGAGTATGGGAGTTTGTGACCAACATTAGAGAAGATGGAGTGGCCAAGGTGACGGATTTGCACGGCAGACCCAACACAGAGATCATTATTACGGAAAGGGTTGTTGCCCATGCACTAGATCTCTCCAATCAGGGAGACAGTGTGACAAAGACAAGGGATGAAGTAAAGGTGTACAAAGAGAAAAAGGCTAATTACACTTTTGAAGACATCGCCAACCCAAAGGTGGCGATCATGAGCCAATTGTACAACCAATACTTCCACATGTGCACGAAGAGGCCGCAGAAGTACAGGATGCCGCTAGGTGCAATTGCCAAAACCTTTACTTGGGCAATGACAAAGGGCACCCCAAAGATAATCAATTATGCGGCATACATACAAGACAGCCTGGTAAAGACGGGAAACAAAAAGCCAACCTACATAGTGCCAGGAGAGATGATAACCAAGGTAGTTTATGCAGCACTACATGCCAAGGGAAGGTGGCCTGACCCCCCATCTCAGAATGACTGGCTAAGGATAAAGGAAGACAAAGAAGACGAGCCACAACGAGCACCAAGGGTGGCTACAAGGTTGAAGAGACGTCTGGAGCCAGTGGAAGAGGAGCAACCTGAGTAGAAGAAAGGCAAAAAAGAATCTGCTCAAGTGCCAACCAAAGAGACTCGATCACAAAAAGCGGCTAGACTCAAGAGGTTAATGGAGAGTTTCCGAGCAGAAAGAGCCCTCAAGGGCGATCTAAACGAATTATTGAAAGAGTCGATGTCTGGATCCTCAAGAAGAGTGTAGAGGGACCGCTTCGAAGACTATATCAAGAATTTCGAGATTCTTGATGCTGCGGCGGAAAACATTCCACACATCCCTTTCACTGAGGAAGAAGTGGAGAAAATACGGCAAACGTTGCTAGATGAACAAAGAAAACAACGAAAGAGAAAGAAAGACGAAAGCAGATAGGGATTTCAAGGGCAAACCTACAGCTTTACCAGGTAGCCATAAACCTAGCCCACCGCCATCACCACCTCCTAGCAGCCCTCCTCCAGAAGATCAGAAGGCCGGAGACAAGCAAGAAGAACACCAGGATGAAGAGCAAGAGCACAGGACAGAACCTGAACACAAAGAAGAAGCCAAGCGTGCATCTGAACAAAAAAAACTCGAGGAAGCATACTATGCATTTTTGGACCTGCTAGCTGCAGGCTATTCAAAGGAAGAAGCAAATGAGGCAGCGACAAAGAAATTGCAAGCAGATGAAGAGGAGTGTTTGCAACTCAGTAAGTCATTGCGAGATGCAGAAAAAGAAAGGGATAATCTAACACTCCAGCTAGCAGAAGAAACAAAAGAAGTAGAGGCCTTGAGGAATGCTAAGGAGAAGGCAGAAATAGAACAAGAAGCAAGCCTGGATGAAGTTCTTGAGCTCAAGGACCAATTAAAAGTCAAAGATCAAACCATCCAGAGGCTGAGAGCATCACCTGCGCGAGTTAGAGCTACAAGCTCAACTCAAATTATTTCGGAGAGTCAAATGTATGAAGAGCAAATGCAAGAACTCCAAAAGCAGTTGACTCTCGAGAAGAAGCAGAGGGTGATCATGGCTGAAGGTTCTATTGCAATGCAAACCAGATTGGAGGACAGCCAAAAGGCCCTACAAGAAGAATTGATGAGCATCAAGATAAAGCTCAAGGAGGCAGAAAAAGTAAATGCTGAACTCAATGACCTCCTCGTGACTATGGGCGGCGAAGCAGAAGCGGAGAAGCAGACACTCCTCACGCAAATAGAGGAGTTGAAAAGCCGACAACAAGCAGAACCAGAGAGCTCAGGACCAGCTGCCAATGAGGGGATCGACCTCGACAATGTGTCGGATCCTGTGGACACACCCATGCCAGAGGAAATCATAGTAGGCTCCTCTCAAGAGCCCCAGGATCTAACACAAGAAGAAGAGGAAAAATTGTGAAAAGCAATAGAGGCAGAGCTCAGAGAGAGCACCAAAGAGGCCTTGGAATGGGAACACAGGGTTTTCAAATCAATGACAATTCAAAAAATCGATGCCAGCAATCTCAGGCGTGAATGGCTACAACCCTCTCTCCCATATCCATTGCTTAAATATGAAGCGGCAACAATAAACCAGCGGATCAAAGAAGAACCAACGGTCCCTCTCTACAACGCAGACACCTCGAGGCCAGAAGGAGTAAGGCTGATAGTAGATTCTCAGCCCAAGTGGAGGAAAGCTTGGCTTACCAAGTACCCGCAGTACCTAATACACTTGGTAGAGGTACCTAAACACATCAGGGACAATCTCAGCTTCTGCCCTCTACCAAGGGTTAAGACGTGGAAAGCACATGAAATCTTACAGAGAAGCCAACCCACTTGGCTGAACTACCCAAAGCTGCCAGGCGTGAAGGCAGGTGAGAGAATAAGTGTACAATACATGGTGAAAACCCTAACGGGCGCCATAAAGTTGTTCACTGGCTCACCTGACCTTACATGCATCATGATGAGAAAGATCTGCAGGACCTTCCTAGCAGTGTTTGAAACCTTCAAGCCAGGACAGGTGAGTGACAACATATTCTTCTTCCAAGACACATACAGATGTGCGTATGAGATGTCAGGTCAACCTTCCAAGGAGGTGATACATGCATTATATCAAAGAATCATGTTTCTCCCATCTTATCACCTCCAGGCGTTTGAAGAAGCTTTCTACACCGGGTTCTTTACCATGCATACAGACATCTTTGGGCCAACAATGCTGTATCTACATACACGATACGAATCGCTGCTAAAGATGCGGGAGACCATAAGGTGAAGCAAAAAGATCAAGGCCATGTCGGGGATGACATGAACAAGGAGGGGGGGGGGGGGGATGTTAGAAGCTGGACACACCCCACGGCATCTAACTACTCGGTGGATTATTATTTTTTTGTAATTAGTCATTCATTGAGGAAAACCCGGTTTTTCACCTTGTAAATATTGGGACTTACAGAAGTTTCCAGATTGTATCCCAATTTTGATAGTTAGAAGGAGTAGATGGATGATTTTGGAACTTTAGGGTTTGAGAAGTTGTAAGGTATATATATCACTTTTTGACCTTAATGAAGGACCTTTTTGTCATTTTAAACAAGTTTAAGTTTGTGAGTGAGCGTACTGTGTACGTGAGAGAGAGTGTGAGCTTTGTCTTGACGCTACATGTGCTACGGTGGTCGGAATCGAGTGCGGAGAAGTGCAGCATGTTGCCCCCGACTAGAGCTACGAGCCGATACCAACATTGCGCGCATACGGTCCGGCTTCGGGAGCTTCTTCTACGAGCTTCATCGGTTGTTTGGGTGAGCATACGTGTCCGATTTTGCATTACAGCATATCCACACGTTCACATTGAGTAGAACCACACATTAGGCACTTCAAATTTCGAAAATGAAGACCTGCAGATTTCGGCCAGACATCCTACGTGTTTCTGCACCGAGTGTTTTGGGTCGTGACTTTGGTTCACAGACCTTAGGGAGAGTGGCCTATAGGTATTCGTAGGGTCTCCTTCAAGTTCTGTGGTGTTTCCGAAGTGTTTGATAGGTGTTCGGCTCTAGCAAGCGTTGTAGGAAGCATCCTCTTTTGTTCTCTTGAAGACTGTGACTTAGACAATTGGTAGGGGCCTCTGTAGGATTTAGTTAGGAGTCGGTCGAGTGTAAGTTGACACCTTATGCTTGCTTCCACGCGCCTGCGGGTCGATCTTCGTCCTTAGTTGACATTACTTGTTAAGTGAGTTCTCACTGTGCTGACGTCTGTCGCGGCGTATCCGTCCAACAGGCTTACAGAAGTTTCCAGATTGTATCCCAGTTTTGATAGTTAGATTGAGTAGATGGTTGATTTGGAACTTTAGGGTTTGAGAATTGTAAGATATTTATACCACTTTTTGACCTTAATGAAAAGACCTTTTGTCATTTTTAAAAAGTTTTGAAGTCTGTGAGTGAGCGTAATGTGTACGAGAGAGAGTGTGAGCTTCATCCTTCCGCTACGTGTGCATCGGTGGTCGGAATCGAGTGCGGAGAAGTGCAGCGTGTTGCCTCTGACGAGAGCTACGCGTCGATACCTACATTGCGCGCGTACGGTCCGGTTTTGCGAGCTCCATCTACGAGCTTCATCTGGTGATTTGGTGAGCATATGTTGTCCGATTTTGCATTGCAGCATATCCACGTGTTCACATTGAGTAGAGCTACACATTAGGCACTTTAGATTTAAGAAACGAAGACGTGCAAATTCTTGTCAGACATCCTACGTGATTTTGCACCGGGTGTTTTGGGTTTGGGTTTTGGTTCATAGACCTTAGGGAGAGCAACCTATTGGTGTTAGTAGAATCTCCTTCAAGTTATGTGGTGTTTCGAGATTGTTTGACTGCTGTTAGACTCTAGAAAGCGTTGTAGGAATTTTCCTTTTATGCACTCTTGAGGGTTGTGACTTAGACATTGGGTAGAGACCTCTGTAGGAATTAGTTAAGAGTCGTTCGAGTGTAGGTTGACACCTTATGCTTGCTTCCACGCGCCTGCGGGTCGAGCTTTGTCCTTAGCTGACAAATCTTGTTAGGTGAGTTCTCGCTGTGCTGACGTCCGTCGCGGCATATCCATCCAACATTGGCGCCGCTGGCGGGGACGAAAACCTTAGGTAGGTCACCGAGACTAATCCTTGAGGATAGGGATTTTTGGCTTGCCAAGAGTCTCATTTTACATTTAGATAGGACCAGAGAGTGGAGGACTCTCTAGGTCTTAGAGGGAGTCTAAGAAGCGTGTGTCTGGCATAGATCCTTCGACTTAGGTAGATTTAGGTAGACTGAGACAGTTTTAGATATTAGTTGAGTTCGAGAGTAGGAGTTGGAGTGGTAGAAGCGGTGAAAGGAGAGCTTGAGAGTCCGGAGAGGCCAGACAGTAACCAAAACACCATTATCACCATTTCACACGATGAGTAGGAGTAGAGTAAGTAGGACATCATGATTCAGGTTCTAGAGTACTTCATGCATGTATACTTGCTTGGTAAATTCATCACAAGGTTGTAAAAGACGCAAAAAGACGCAAAAGTGTGTTTGAAAGCTGAAGTGAAGTCCAAAAGTTAGTGTGAGTGTTTCTGATAGAGCTGGAGAGCATCATGAGCATTTCTGTCAGGAAAAATTTAATTTTAAGCCAGGAGACATCCTACGCGTAGGATGTCTACAGTCTAATCTGGTGGAAATTATGGAATTTTGAGTCGACCAGTGTGTTCAGAAGGTGGGGTTTACCCTATTTTCAACTGGAAAGTGGAAATTTGACCATATCTTGACACGATAAGGCCAGATAGACTGAAATTGCCAGACATTCTACCCAAATTGTGCCAAAGCATTATTTTAAGACCAAAACCATAGGATGGCTGCATGAGCATGATCTACATGATATATTGAGTGACTGAGAGGGGTTTCATCTCATTTGGGTGAGAAAATTGGGTTCAAAGCAGACTTCAGCACTTTTGACTGAAAAAGATAAGAACAACTAAAATTGGGGACTTTTGAAATCCAAACCAAAATCTAAGCATACCATTGGGTTGCTGACATCAAGGGGAAGTTGTGGGTCAAGTCTGGGGTCAAACAGGCCAAAAAGACATCCTACACGTAGGATGTCTTCTGTGTGATTTTGCATCCCAAACCTAATTTTGAGCATACCAAAGTGATCAGCAACACAAGGGGAGCCTGTGTTTTGAATTTGAAGCCATTCTGATGAAAAAGACATCCTACGCGTAGGATATCTAAAGCAAGAAATTGAAGCCAGATACTAACTGTGGGCATAGCAAGGTGTTGTATAGCCTTAGATAAGCCTCCTAGGAAAATTTGGTCCAATTTGGAGTTGATTTGACTTGGGAATCATCAGAACATACATTAGGCTTCTGGAAAAGATTCTTGATCATTTGACCAACCTACAAGTGTCAGAATCAAAAAGTAAAAATAGTTGTGGACTCAGTACATCAAGGGGAATCCATAGTGCAAAAATCCAGACAAAACAGAGCAAGAGACATCCTACGCGTAGGATGTCTGGGGCCTACTGAAGAGAAAATTTGACTCGGCTTAGACAGTGAGGTTCCATTTGGCTTAAGAGTTCCATAACTTCTTTCAGAAGTGAATTTGGACCTTGTTTGTCCATTTGACTGAGCAAAGACTGAATTCAGACTTTTTCACGTAAATTGACCAACATCCGAGGGAAGTACAATTCCAGATTAGCAGACCTAATCCAAAACACCAGCAGTGTATAAAATACAATAGTGGTTGAGATTAACTCTCCAGTTATACCAATCATTACTAAGATAACCTCTAGCAGTTAAATGCTTTGATTCGATTGTCAAAATTAAACGCTTGTGTACAGGTATATTCAGCAGCAAAACAAGAAGTTGTGCGGAGATTGATCCTTTGCCAGGTGAGTGGTTGGATTTGTGATAAATTGCATTGATAAGTTTGATGAATTTAAGATCAGGAAGATACATTTTTAGAGACCAGAAGGCAGTGGGTGACCAAGGTAGCTTAGTGTCCACCGAGGAGAGTGTAACTCAGGCAAGGCTAGATCCACTAGCACCGATTATTGAGGAAGGTAGTGATACTAACACTTCGTCAGACAAATCTTTCTTCATGATGGGTAGTTCCCAGCCAGGAGGTTTCACCTATGACGGACCAATGCCGGGAGGAAGCACCTCCCTAAATCCTTTGAATGATTCCAAGCTCACTGTGATCTTCTTAGAGGGAACAAACTCGAGGGGAGCCCTAGTCTATTCTGATTATCGAGGACGCAAGTGCATTTGTATTGAAGAAAGGCCGGCTCAGAGATTGGAGATAATTCGAGTCTATGATGATGGAGATAGATTTCGAGATGAAAAAGGGAACCACTATCTGATAGTTAGTAACTCTGAAGATTACAACAGATATGGAGATAACGTGGCGAAAGGGAAAATGGTCTCAGAAGCTCAAGAACCGCCACCAAACATTGATCGACCTGGAGCAATTTTTATGTATGATAAGAAAATAACCAGGGTTTCAACTTATAATGAGAACGTGGGAATCTACAAGCCTGAGAGTGAGGGAATAGTCGCTTACTTTCGCTGCAAAGAGCCATACTTAAATGAATTAAGCAAAGACAAGGTTCTTTACTTATTCTCTTATGAAACTGCTATGGGGAAGGATATAGTTTTTGTTGATAGATACGGGCGAGAATACCAACGTATTCTCCCAGAGGAGGTAGAAAAGGCAACAGTTCCAGGAGCATCAACATATGCCCCAGACGAAGTGCCAAGAGCTACCTACACCCCTAGCAAGTCGACAAATCCCTTTTCAGAAGAGTATGACACTACCTCACATTCTACCCGACCTCAGACATTCAACGACCAAAACCAACCAGCAACTCAGCCATCGTTGCAAGCATGGCTTCAACAGAGTGCAACATTGGAACAAGACCGAAATCGAGATGGTTATCAAGCCGCATGAGGGCTAAGAGATTTGCAAGAACCACCACTCTATTCAAGGTATCAAGGAGAGAGTAAGCCAAAGACTCAAGGGTCAACAGAGTCTAGAAGACCACCCATAGAACGAATTCGAAGAGATGAACCATCTTTGGCAAGAACTATTAGAAATTATGGCTTAGGAGAACCACTGGGAGAGGAACCAACCTACTATTACAGAAGACCAGAGGAGGTATATCGATTAGGACGTGGAGATCCAATGATGAGGTTTGTAGACCATCGTAGAATTAAACCTTCTCAAGTGCAAAAATGGGTAAACAAGAAATACACAGGAAACAGAGATCCAAGAGATCATGTAGCAGCCTTTGTGCATGTAATTAGAGATGAAGAGGTGTTAGACTTCCCTACCCAATTTGCAGGATTTGGACTAACCCTAGAGGATGACACTGCTGCTTGGTTTGACTCTGTAGAGCATAGAGACTTTGAGTCTATGGAGGAAGTGTTTGACGAATTTATCGAGGAATTCTCACAAAGGGGGATAGCTCATAATACCGTCTCACAAATTCATAAATTCAAACAGAAAGATGGGAAATCTGTACGAAAGTCAGCCCTAAGACTAAAAAGATATGTAAAGTTATGCCCTGTGGAAGAACTGCCAACTCAGTCCAGACTTATGCTTATATTCATCCAAGGACTAAGGAATGCAGATCTCCAAAAGGACTTACATATGAAGAGAAGCATGACGTTGAATGAGTTGACCAAGGAGGCTCTTTACCTTGTGGACAATTGTGCGGTCTACAAAGAGGGGGAGTTCAAGGACCTTGACGACGATTCATCTTCACAACAAAGTGGAAGAAAGTCTTCTAAGACAGCACCGAAAGGAGAAGTAGCTGTAAACCAAGAGCAGCTGGTAGAGGGAGTGCTAAAAAAGATTAACTTGTATGCCAAACCCTAGGCTAAACAGCCCAAGTGGTGTGCTATTGAACAAAAATGGACAAACCATGGGATAGAGGAATGTTATTGTAACAAGGGATATGTGAGAGAGAGACCTTACGCTCCCCAAGCTCAGGTAGCTTCTCCTCAAGTTCCACCAATGCCTAGGTATCAAGCAGGAAACCTACCAAGACATGTAGGTGTAGAAAGACCACAACCAGTGTTAGGGCAACAACCACCCCTACCAGGATTACGACCAGTCGGTATAAGATACATACCAATCGTGACCAAATCAGAGGAGAAGGATTTGGTGCCTATGCATGCATATTATGAAGATCCCAATGGATATGCGGAAAACTCTGTCTATTAGCCACCAGAAGAACCCTCTACACCAAAACCATGGAGCATGATGGGAAGTACAGGACCATCAACAGCTGCACAGGCAGTAGGAGAAGGAAGATATAGCTTAGATGAACAAACATTGTTGTTCATTACGAACGGAGGCATGGACGGACAGAGACATGCATACCAACAAAGGGGAGCTCAAGGAGCATCTCAACAACCCAAGGGACCGTGCTACAAGTGTGGTGGAGACCATTGGCTAAGAGACTGTCCTCATGATGAAATCATTAGAGTCAACGCATATTGCACCGAGTGTGGAGTTACGCATTTGATTCTTGATTGCCCTAAAAACCCGAGCAAAGGAGCAAAAACCACCTTGAACATGCTAGAAATAGTACCTTCCAGTGGAGGGTCAGAATATGAAACAATCATACTTATTCAGGCGGTGACACGAGCCCAAGCTCAAAGAATGATGAACGAACCCATAATTAAAGAGCCAAAAACCGATGCCCCAAGTTCAGAAATGAAAAATCAGAGAAGCACTTGGAAAGCTAGAAAGGCGCGTATGAAAGCCAGGAAAGAATGAGAGCAAACAACTCTATCCAAGGAGTTAAAACATACAAAGGATAGATTAGAGCGGTTAGAGGATCTAGCTAGCTTAACACTAGGTTGGTAATGGGACACTTTTATGTCCTGTTAAGTGACCATTTTCCTTGAATTATGTCAAGAGTTTCAAGATGGATTTTGAGGTGTTATCTATCTTAAAAGTTGTCTCATGAGCTGAAAAAAACTCGACATTTTTTTGGAATATCAATTCCATCTTTAACATTGTCCTTGCACAACATTTCACAACCTACACTGTGTGAAAAAACGGGTCCTATTTTTGGTTTTTTTCAAGTTTTTGCAACTATACCACTCTAGAATTCATGTTTGTGAGGTCTATAATGCTAGAGAACTATCTTTAGTAGTCCTCGACATGTCCTTATGCTTCTAAGGAGAAAAAAATATTAAAGTTGTAAGTTATGACCAAATTACAAAAATTGACAAATCTTGTTTTTTAGCCAATTTTAGCTCTTCTATGATTTTTTTGGTGGATTTCATGATATTCAAATGCATTTTTGATTTTCTATTTCACATATTGTAACATAAAGCTAACATTCCTTGAGTTTTGGAGCACCTAATACCCTATTTTTCATAGTACACAACGATGGTTGATTTTTTCAATTATAGAAGAAAACGAAACATTCTAGTATATCAAGTATAGCTTTTTCAATATTGTTAGTTTCTTGTGACAACTACATGCATTTTGTAGGTAGTAACCATATCTAGTCATAAGGATCAAATTGGGCAAGATATTGAATAGTTTCTATGGGATTCTACAACTCATAATGTTGAGCCCAATTTTTTCATGTTTGCTGTATTTAACACTTCATCTCTAAAAATGAAGTCCTACAAAAATCTCTAATCTTATTTTTATGCAACAAAACGTAAGAAATGACTGTTTTGATGAAAATGCACTGGTCCATCAACTTTGGAGGCTTGGTGTGACCAAAAGATGAGAAATTTTACAAGTTTCTTATTTTTTCCATGTGCAGTAGGCCTTGAACTATAGCCTCATGGAAGGATTTTACAAAATGAGTGGATCTACTATGGTTTTGGAGGTTTTTTTCAAAACACTGAAAGGACACTTTTATGTCCTGTTAGGTTACCAACCTAGTGTTAAGCTCACACACCACGGAAACCATAGCACCTAAGGAAATAACAGAGCCCAAAAGTGCAAGATCAGGAGGATCAGTTATGGTGGCAGACAAGGTAAATGAGCAGTTGGATGCACTTCTAAAAGCTTATCAAGCCAGACTCAAAAAGAACCAAACCCAGGAGCAAAGATGGATGACTTATCCATATGCTGAAATAGAAAAACAAAGGTTGGAAATGTGTAAAAAGAAGATTGAAACAACTCAATCATTGATGGAAGACCCGTTAGGTAAACCTGCAAATTGGCATGAAGTACCAGCTCCAACCCCTATCCAACCAACTTTAGAGGAACAAGTAGAAACGAAGGAAAGACTCACAAATGCCTATGAGTCCAGAGGAGAGCCTATCATAGTGTCAAATACAACAGAGGAGGCAAGTGATGGGTTCCAGCCTAAAACATTGATAAAAATGGGTAAGGACTGTAACGGTCTAGATGATCTGTGGAAGCAAATCCGTGAGGCCAACGAGGCTAACAGGGTGAGTAACCACATGAATAGCACGAGAAAAGAGAAGAATGAGATCTTACCTCCTATTGAATAATTTGAGGCAAGGTCGCAAAAATGAACTTTGATATACATTCACAAGGGGGAGACCAGGGATCAATTAGTTCGGGGCACAGCCAACCAGACTCGCTAAAAACTCTACACTCTTACCTAGGAGAGTATGACTCCAAGTCTGAAGTGAGGGCAATTCCATCTCAAAGACGTTCTTCTAACAAAGTGATGGATTCACAAGGATTGATTGAGTTATTGTCCACCCCGGTGGCATGCACAATCACATTAGCCGAACTCCTAACGTCACGACCAAACATGTGGACCACAGTAGGTAAATTCCTAGAAAAATTTGGAGTGAAAGACCCCACCTCGAAGCTTCAGGAAGGGATCAGAGAATTGGACAGGCCTCAACTAAATACTAGGCTAGTACCATTAAACAAGGTTGGAGAGTATTGCGAGGGAGAAGATGGAAACACCACGCTACCAGTAGAATTCCAAGGAGTAGTTTCCAATGCTATTCTTGAATGTGGAGCAGGAGTTGCTGTCGCCACCAAGGAAATCTAGAAAAAATGGGGAAATCCTGCTTTAAGAGCTACCAGAATGAAATTGCAATTGGCAGATGGGTTCATGGAGAAGCCTCTAGGACTCTTAGAAAAAGTGATTGTCACTTCGTGCGGAATCGAGTATGAGCATACCAAGGAAATCTGGAAAAAATGGGGAAATCTTGCTTTAAGAGCTACCAGAATGAAATTGCAATTGGCAGATGGGTTCATGGAGAAGGCTCTAGAACTCTTAGAAAAAGTGATTGTCATTTCGTGCGGAATCGAGTATGAGCATACATTCTCAATAGTCGATTTCGACAAAAAGAACAATTATGAGATCATCTTGGGAAGACCGTTCATGCGACAATTGAAGATGGTCCAAGATTGGGGTTACGATCACATATACCTCAGACATGGCGAGACAACAACTAAAATACACCTGAAAGACCATAGCTACAAGGATGTGAACCAAACACCTGTGGAAGAGTTTGATTTAACTACAGTAGCAGGATCGGAACTCCCAGCATGGTTAAGGCAACAAAAAGAGCTATGGATGTGCGGAGCTTCACATTGTGGAAGCTTAAAAAGAGAGGAATGCATTTTAGAAAGAGCGATTGAGGACTAGGAATATATTCCGGAACCTTTCCTTGAAGATGCCTTGGAACCTCTAGAATGGGAACACATACTAGCAACATTGGATGTCTGTACCATTACAGATAGTCCAACAACAAAATTTTGCGATAAGGATGGCTATGATGTGCTATCCTACTACATAGTAAGCATTATACCAGGAGGAGATGAAGACAATAGAACCACCAGAACAAGAAGAGTTTTATAACTCCTCTGAACATCTGGAAGTAAATAATGATGCAGATAATGAGTGTTCAGACAACTCAAGTGAGCCTAGGGGGAAAACAGAGAATATCAAGTTTTATGATTTTGCTAATCAACACCCTAGACGCCAAGAACGCTTTAGGAGAAAACGAACAGAAAACAAAGCGAGAGAGAACCTGATGCCCAGGATAAAACGTAAAACTCACTATTTGATGCTTGTAAAAGTAGAGGATTGTGTAAAAGATCAAATATCAAGAACATTCTCAAAAGTTTGAAGAGAAAGAACGCGAGAGGAAATAAAACAAGTACAAAAACCTAAAACAGAAACAAAATCACAAAAATCTCAAAAATAAAAAAAAGAAACAAAAAAAGACCAAGAGGAGACCAAATTGGAGCGTAAACAGAAATACAAAGAATTGAAACGGTCTTTACATGAGATATGGACTACTGAAGAAGATAGTGATGGTAAAGGGGAGTCAGAGAAGGGAAACATGAATGTACCATCACACTATCGGAAGTTTACCATCCAGGACAGAAAAGTCATCATGATACCGCCAGTCAGGGAAAGAACCAACCAAGAATCTTACGATGGGCCAGAAAATGCAAAAAAGATAGACCTCGCAGAACCAAGTGAAAAGCCTCAGCCGGTCTATATAGCAACCGATTTAGAGCCTGAAGAAGAAGAACGGCTAACACAACTTCTCAAGAAGTATAAAGATGTATTTGCATGGTCCAATGATATGCCAACATACAATTCCTTTGAAATCAGATGCAAAACCTAGCAAACAACGTCCTTATACATATAATGACACATTTGCTAAACGAATCAAAGAGGAGATTGACAAGCTGATGGAAGCTGAATTCATCTATAAAATCGAACATACAGATTGGGTGTCACCCATTGTGGTAGTCCCCAAAAAGAACGGGAAACTGGGAGTGTGTGTAAACCTCAAAAAGATAAATGCAGCCACCATAAGGGATAATTATCCCTTGCCAAGCGGGTGGCCGGGAAACGGGCTTATTCCTTTCTGGATGGGTTTTTAGGATACAACCAACTGGCAATTGCAATGGAGGATCAACACAAAACATCGTTTGCCACCGAATGGGAAATTTATGCGTATCGAGTTATGCCGTTTGGCTTAACTAATGCCCCAGCTACCTTCCAAAGATTAATGACGCACGCGTTCAAAGAATACCTGAGAATATTCTTAGAAATATACATGGATGATCTTTGTGTACACTCTCTTCTACGAGAGGAACATATTGACCATTTGAAAAAGGTATTTGAAAAATGTAGGACATATCGAATCTGTCTTAACCCGGAAAAGTGTCTTTTCATGGTTAGGCAAGGCCGCATCTTAGGACACATTGTCTCAAGAAATGGCATAACCACTGACTTAGACAAAGTCAAAGTCATAGTAGACCTACCCAGGACTACTAATGCAAAACAAGTGCAATCCTTCATGAGACACTGCGGATATTATCGAAGATTCATACACATGTATGCGGTCATCGCACAACCTATGTATCGGTTGCTAGTCAATTTCGATTGGACTGAGGAGTGTGAAACTTCATTCCAAAAGTTGAAGAAAAACCTTGTATCAGCACCTGTACTTAAAGCACCAGATTGGGAAAAGATATTCCATGTTCACATTGATGCTTCTGCATATGCAATAGGGAGTATATTGGCTCAACCTGGAGACGGAACAATGGATTTTCCAGTTTATTATGCAAGCCGACAATTAAACAGTGCGAAAAAGAACTACACAACCATCGAAAGAGAGGGGTTAGGAATGATTTATGCTGTAAAGAAATTTTGGCATTATTTGCTCGGAAACAAATTTGTGTTCTTCACAGATCATCAAGCTCTTTTGTATCTGGTAAATAAAACCATGCAATACAGGGAGAATTGTACACTGGTTTACTATATTGTTAGAGTTTGATTTCACAGTGGTGGTCAAAAAGGGTAAAACACATCTACAAGCGGATCATCTGTCAAGGATACACAATGGGGAAGCTCCTGAAGGAGTAGATGATGACATACCAGATGCTTATCTTTTCAATCTTGAAATGATACCTAAATGGTCTCAGGAAATTGTTAGCATTCTTTCCTTCGGAGTTAGGTTTGATAGCATGGAAGAAAAATCCAAACAACAAACAATTCGACAAACAAAAAACTTCCAGTTGATTGCAGGATGGCTGTATGATCTAGGATCGGACCAAATTCTACGATTATGTATAAATCCGGAGGAATTCTATTGTTACCTTGAAGAATCACATGTCCAGGATTGTGTATTTCATTGTTCAACAGTGAAAACACACCAAAGATTGAAATAGTTATGGGTTTATTGGCCAACTATGTATGCGGACACACATTCTTATGTTAGTGCCAAACGACCAGTGGATCACGTGACATTGTTTCAGGTAAACATTGCACCTGCATGGAGTCAATATATTATTGATTTCTTAACCACCAGGTTGGTTCCTGAAAACATAACAAGAGCACGGAAAAGGGCTATAGAGCTGGAGGCTTGCGACTTTCAGTTAATTGGGAACCAACTCTATAGGCAAGGAAAGGACAATCAACTTAGAATCTGTGCAAGTGAAAGTGAATACCTGCTGATTCTAGAACATGCACATAGCGGAATAAGTGGAGGCCATTTTTCGGGCGATAAGACGGCAAAAATTGTCTTAACCGCAGGAATATGGTGGCCTACATTGCACATGGATGCTAAAGAGTTTGTAAAGCGTTGTGACGCATGTCAGCGTACCAAGGTGTCGATAAAGAGAGATGAGATGCCACTACGGCCAATGATGGGAGCAAGGGCATTTGCAAAATGGGGCATTGATTTTGTGGGATCTATTTCACCCCCTGCATATCACACCCATACCCAATATATCATTGTGGCTACGGACCACCTCACAAAATGGGCGGAAGCCAAGGCGACGCAAAAAGCAGATGCATGGACCACTGCACAATTTTTGTATGAAAATGTTTTTGTACGATACGGTTTACCAATAGAAATTGTCAATGATCGTGGAACACATTTTCTTAATGAAGTCATTGAATATCTGCTAGAGGAATTCATGGTCATACATAGGAAATCTGCTCCATACCATCCACAGGCAAATGGACAAGCTGAGGCCACAAATAAAACACTATACACGGTTCTCACTAAAATTGTGTCAGAGTCAAGAACAGATTGGGATCAGTAGCTACACTCAACACTATGGGCATACAAGGTAGCTTACAAAACATTGATAGGAACGACTCCATACAACATGGTGTTTGGCCTAAATGCTATATTACCCATAGAGTTTTTAATTCCAACTCTATGAGTAACGAAATGCTTAGAATGGATAGGGGGACCCTTTGTGATTAGTGATCTATCGCAAAGCGGAGCTTTCATGCTTGCTACATTAGCAAGTGAAGAAATGCCCAATTGGATTAGTGGATGTCGATTGAAGAAATATCATTTACCACTAACACATGATATGCTTCAATAAATCCATCAAGGAAAACAACGAATGAAGGAGAAGCAGAGAGTACGAGAAGAAGCTCAAGCAGAAGCAAAAGAACTCATCGCAAAACGAAAACTTCTACGACAACAACAACAAGGTGGAGCACCATTGCGAATCAATGCCATTCGACTAACGACGTTGGATGAAGACACAGTGGAGCCAATAATTGCAGTCAAAGTGGATAGCAATCAAGTTGAATCGATGGCATTGCTTGATTCTGGAGCTCAAGCAAATTTGATCTCTTATAGATTATACCAATAGCTCAAGTCCACAGGTCAACTTCATCCTACTCCTCAAGTGCTGGAAAGTAGTACATCACACTTGTTGAAAACATTGGGCTGGACTATATTGCATGTACAAGTACAACCTTGGCAAAAAGAGTACAATGTGCAGATAGATCGGAATGTGAATACAGTCAAAGTTCAGCATGCACAAGAACAACAGGTAATAGCCTTTACTCAGCAACCACGCAATAATCAACTGCCAGAAATGCAATCACTGAAAAAAGAGCCAAAAGCAAGAGTGCCACCAAAGAACAACATGATGCCCAAGGCTAACAAACAGGTAAAAGTAAACCATGCTAATTACATACATACGAAGTAACCGACGGCAGTGCAAAGATCTAGGTTACCAAAACAAGGGAAACAAGTATGGATGCGGAAGGATTGAAATGACATGGCCAACCAAAAACAATACAACGGAAGAATTCAACCGAAGGAGATAGCTCAAGCAAAAACCAAGGGCATAAAACAGATATGGATCCCAAAGAAAATGCTCAGCAATAACCCAAATGTTACTCGCATTTGGATATCGAAACAAAAGCAAAAGGAACTCCCTTCAGTACAAGCAACATCGGAAGGCAGACAACTGCATTTGCAACCGAAGAACCGACTTATGTGGATGCCAATAAGCAACAAAACAATGGCAACAAAAGAAGTAGCCAAAAACCTACAAAAAATGGCAAAAACAAGCTACCAATGGAAAGCAAAAGAGATAAGGTCCACGGCCATTCCGGCCAAGCCAATCCTCTCATAAGAGACAACTACGACCATATCGACAGTAGCGGCAAACCGACTGACTTTTGCAAGAAAGACAATGAAACAGAGAGCAGTAGAGTTACAGTTGTTATTTGCCGAGAAAACAGGAAACCTCGATGGCGAATGCCAATAAGCATAGTGCTTATACCCTTCTCTTGCACTGACCGAGTATGCATTGACCGAGTATGCATAAAATAGGGCCACATTAATCGGCCAAGCATTAGCACAAGTTTTTCAACCTATGCACGACACATACTCCGAGGCGATACCTTGTCGTCCGGGAGGACTCCGGCTAGGAGGGGGGGAGGCATTCTCAAATGCGGAACCAATAGCAGAAAGAGCAAAAAAGGGCATGATTGTCGACTAATTTTAAGGGTTGTTGCTTGATTGTGAAATTTTCCGAACTAACCCAAGTGCATATGCCCTTATACAGCATGTCTCTACAGGTATATGGGGCCAAACGCCAAATCAAGCCCCTAGGTGTGTATAAGTAGAAATAGCCATTTTTCGGGCAAAGTATTGGTAAAACGGAGAAATCCGGCCATAAAAATTGCATGTGAGTGTATATGATGTTTTGCGGTGATGTTTTTGATTTATTATGAATTTTGGGAATTTTCTGGGTTTGATTTGCTATTTTCCTTTTAATTTTGCTAATTTTGGACAGAAAAACTTCAAAAATACAAAAAGCACGTGAAAAACGGTCGTAATGAAAAAAAAATAAAATGGGGATGATCAGTGACTAGGACAACCTGTGGTATAGTGGGGATGCAATTATGAGACTGGAGCGCAAAGCATGTTTTGGCCAAATTTTGACCGAAATGCCAAATTTCTGGTAAACAGGGCAAATGGAGTCCAAATCAAGAAATTTTTGAGCCTAAACCGCATCTCGCAAGAAGTTGGGAGCACATGTCAAATTTCATGAAAAATGGTTCGGGGACCTCCATTATAAGAAATTTTCACCTCATTTTAGACTCATTTTCACTATTGACATTTGAGAGAGAGCTTCTGCCACCTAGAGCGAGCGGAACTTCCAGCAACTTCTACGACACACACGACTACCTGACGGGCTTCAGACATGAGAGGTAGGCTCACCACCTTGACCTTTTCGCGCATGTTTGTGGTTTTGTCGCGAAAAGTAGCGTAGGGTTCACACACAAAGCAGGCATTAGAGACCTACAAGTAAAAGCGGCCACCTAACGGCTAACCCAAAAGCAACGAGACTTCATCGGCAACTTACCCTAGCATAGGAGACCAGCCTTGGATGTCCAAAGGCAGTAGAAAACCATCGGGAAAAACCCTAATTCCTAGAATCCCGCAAGAGGCCACCAAATGGGAAATCGGCGGAAAGGTGCCCAAATGCTACCAAAATTCATGGGTAGGAGCATCTTGACATGCTTGACAAGTCTAGGTAGCCCACATTACCAAAAGGTGACCCGAAGCGGCACTAAACTTCAGAAACGGCATCAGACACACAAAGCGTCAAATAGCTCGGCCAAACCGCATGTCCGTTTGCCACCAAAATTCACGAGCGGCTTTCCTAGACCATCAACAACCAAGTCCTATGGTGGTAGACCACCACAAATCATCAAAGACATGTAAACGCAACCGCACGTGCTTCTAGAGCAACAAATTCCCAAATGAAGCTCCGGTGAAACCAAAGTCAACAAAAACCATACGGCAAGGATCCCTAAGGGATCGGGAAGCTATAGAGACCAGCATCAAGAAATTTCATCGCCAAAAAGCACTCCAAAAGTCAGAAAACGGCTCGGAGGCTCTGAAATCCACACAGGGAGTTACTTTCTATCCTTTGACTTTTTTGTTGAAATTAGGCTTAAAAGGGACTCAGGGGGACTAAGGGCAGGCACTAGCGACAGATTCCATGAAAAAATCACCAGGAGACATCCTACGCGTAGGATGTCTCAAGGGCATTTCTGGGCACAGATCCCAACATTTCTCATCACACACATTTTTTGAATGACCTTTATATGCTAGCCACCAAGTTTCATCACATTTGGACCAAAATTGACCTCATATGCATGAAAAACGCAAAGTTAGGGTATAGAGGAAATAATGGGCCATAGACCTACCAAAACTTGTCCAAATCACATGAAACTTGCACAACACATTCACAAGCACATAGCCAACCAATCTATGTGGTCACCTGCAAAAATTGATGAAGTAGACATCCTACACGTAGGATGTCTATTTGACATTTTTGGCCTATAGAGGGTGTTTGTCCATTCCATATCTAATCACATCATCTTCAAGAGCTCATATACCAAGTTTGAAGCCATTCTAATCATTTTTGACCCCCAACACCTTCAAGATACAATTTTTGAGCCCAAAAATACTACACAGGCTCTTACAAGCATCAATTCGTGTCCAAATCAAAATCCAAGAGCATGGTCATGTTCCACAGGCCAAGGACTACCAGCATGTCAAGTATCACCCAAATCTAATGAAAAAGACATCCTACGCGTAGGATGTCTAAATAAAAAATTTTGGCCAGAATTGCACTAAGAGCACATGCACAGTTTCACAAGTTCCTTTTAAGCTTTATTTTCAATTTTCAAGTCATTTGGATAGATAAAACTCAGTTTCTCAGCTGATATGGAAAAAATGCTAACTTCAGACTACTGAGTGCAACAAGATCTATGACAGCCGCAAAGTCACCGGCAAAGAAGAAAAGAATGACCATAAAAGATTACCTAGAAGAGGTAGAGCCCTTCGTCATACCAGAAGGAACTCTAAAGCCAACAAGCACATGGATCCAAGAAGATCTGCTGGAGTCCAATGATCTAAAGATTTACCAAGGCGTGTTCAAAGACACCGACGGAAACGTGATAGAGCTACCAATGCTACCGCGAGAGCTCAATGAGTTCGTCAGAAGCAAGATGGCAGAGTATCTGGAGAAGATTGATCTCCACAATTACTTTGAAGCGGTGCCGGCAGGTATTGACATAAAAAGAGTCTGGGAATTTGTGACAACAATAAAAGAAGATGGAGTGGCCCGAGTTACAGATCTGCAGGGCAAGCCAGGCACTGAGATTCTAATCACAGAAAGAGTGGTGGCAGCTCCACTAGACCTCTCCAACAAGGGGGATAGTGTAACCAAAAGAAGAGACGAAGTAAAGGTGTACACTAAAAAGAAAGCCAACTATATCTTTTGAAGATATTGCCAACCCCAAAGTGGCAATCATGAGTCAGCTATACAATCAATATTTCCATATGTGTACAAAGCGGCCACAAAAGTACAGGATGCCGCCTGCAGCAATTGCCACAACATTCACCTGGGAAATGCTAAAAAGCAAGCCAAAGATCATCAATTATGCAGCTTATGTACATGATAATCTGGTAAAGATGGGCAACAAGAACCCCACATACATTGTGCCGAGTGAGCTAATCACAAAGGTGATTTATGGAGCATTGCACACCAAGGGGAGATGGCCTGATCCTCCATCATAGAATGACTGGCTGAGGCTCAAAGAAGATAAGGAAGACGAGCAGCCAAAAGCACCAAGGGTAGCAACCCGTTTGAAACACCGGTTAGAAACCGTGCAAGAAGAGCAGCCAGAGCAGAAGAAACGAAAGAAAGAATCTTCCCAAGTGCCAGCAAAAGAGACGAAATCACAGAAAGCGGCACGTCTAGAGCGGTTGATGGAAAGCTTCAGGGCAGAAAGAGCCCTCAAAGGAGATTTAGACGAGCTATGGAATCCATCTCTAGAAGCAATGTCGGGATCATCCCGAAGGGTACACAGAGACAGATTTGATGATTACATTAAGAATTTTGAGATTCTTGATGCTACAATAGAGAATATCCCGCATGTACCCTTTACAGAAGAGGAAGTGGAGCAAGTCCGACAGAAACTGCTAGAAGAGCAAGAGGGCCAAGAGAGAGAAAGGAAGACCAAGGCGGACAGAGATTTCAAGAAAAAGCCGACAACTCCACCGGCTAGCCCTGAGTCCAGCCCACCGCCCTCACCACCTCCTCGTAGCCCTCCACAAGAAGACAAAGAGGAACAAGACAAACCAGAAGAAGAAGAGGAGTTCAAGCAAGAGCAAAGCAAGGAGCAAGAACCAAAGGAAGAGGCTAAGCCTAAAATTGGGCAACCAGAGCCAAATGAATCATACAACACATTTCTAGACCTGCTAGCTGCCGGATACACAAAAGAAGAGGCTGCCACAGTCGCATTCGACTTGGCAAGCACGGGAACAAAGAGAAAATGCAAAGCATACGGTTAGTAGAGCTAAAGGAGATGGCCACTGATATAGTGGACTTGCACTTGCCCACCAATGATTGGGATGTGGTGATGACAAAGCTAACCGAGATAAGAGCCCAGTCAATGGCCTCAGAAAGTGAAATGGCAACTCTCAAAGCCACTGAAGTGCAGATAAAGCTAGAAGTTGACACTTTACAAAAACAAAGCCAAAGGCAGATAGAGAGAGAAGCAGAGCTGCAAGCCAGTATGGAAAAGTCATTGCAAAGATGCCAGGTAATGGAAAGAGAAAATCAGGCAGCAGCCCAAAGACTACAAGGAGCCGAAGAGGAGTATAGACAACTTAGCAAGTCATTGACATATGCAGAGAGGGAAAGGGATAGCCTAACCCTACAAATTGCTGAGGAGTCCAAGGAAGTTGAAGCCATGAGAAATGCCAAAGAAAAGGAAGAAATAGACCAGGAGGCTAGCTAGGATGAGGTCCTTGAGCTCAAGGACCAGCTTAAAATTTAAAGATCAAACCATCCAGCGGCTATGGGCATCTCCTGTCAGAGTCAGAGCTACTAGCTCGACTCACACCACTACTGAAATCTAGATCTATGAAGAACAAATGAAAGAGCTTCAGAAAGAGTTGACTTTAGATAAAAAGCAAAGGTTGATGATGGCGGAAGGGTCGGTGGTGATGCAAACACGCATGGAAGAAGATCAGAAAGCAATGCAAGATGAGCTAGAAATTATCAAGAGAAAGCTCGAGGAGGCGGAGAAGATAAACGCGGAGTTGAACGACCTCCTCATGAACATGGGAGAAGAAGCTGAAGCAGAGAAACAAACACTCCTAAAGCAGATAGAGGAGCTGAGAGGACAGCAGCTAGAAGAGTAGGCAGGCATAGGGCCGGCAGCCATGGAAGGTATAGACCTAGAGAATGTGGCAGATCCTGTGGACACACCCATGCAAGAGGAAATCCTAGTAGGACCCTCTCAAGAGCCACAAGATCTGACACAAGAAGAGGAAGAGAAGTTGCGCAAGGCCGTAGAGGCAGAAATCAGAGAAACGGCCAAGGAAGCCTTGGAATGGGAGCAAAGGATTTTTAAATCCATGACCATTCAGAAGATTGACGCCAGCAACTTCCGGCGTGAATGGCTGCAGCCCTCTCTCCCATATCCTTTGCTAAAATTTGAAGACGCCACCATCCACAAGAGGATTAGGGAAGAGCCAAGAGTGCCACTCTACACAGCAGATATCTCCCAGCCTGAAGGGGCAAAGTTGATAGTCGACTCCCAGCCCAGGTGGAGAAAGACATGGTTGACAAAGTATCCACAATACCAAATCCATCTGGTAGAGGCACCCAAACTAATCAGAGATAACCTAAGATTCTTCCCTCTACCAAGGATAAGGACTTAGAAGGCCCAGGAGATACTACAAAGAAGCCAACCCACTTGGCTGAACTATCCGAAGCTGCCAGGCTTGAAGGCAGGAGAGAGAATAAGTGTTCAATACATGGTGAAAACCCTAACGGGCGCCATCAAATTGTTCACTGGCTCGCCTGACCTTTTTTGCATAATGATGAGGAAGATCTGCAAAAACCTTTTGGCAGAGTCTTCGAGACGTTCAAACCGGGCCAGGTGACAGACAGTATCTTCTTCTTTCAAGATACTTACAGATGTGCATATGATCTGTCTGGTCAGCCTTCCAAGGAGGTGATACATGCATTGTATCAAAGGATAATGTTTCTGCCATCCTATCACCTCCAGGCCTTTGAAGAAGAATTCTACACCGGCTTCTTCACCATCAACACTGATATATTCGGCCCAACAATGCTGGATTTACATGCAAGATACGAGTCGCTGCTCAAGATACGCGAAACAATAAGATGAAGAAGTAGCTCAACAGCCATGTCGAGGACGACATGACCAAGGAAGGGGGGAGTGTTAGAAGCTGGACACACCCTACGGAAACTGACTACTCGGCAAATTATCATTTTTTGTAATTATTTATTTTTTGAGAAAACCAGACATTTCACCTTGTAAATATTGGGGCTTACAGAAGTTTCCAGATTGTATCCCAGTTTTGATAGTTAGATTGAGTAGATGGTTGATTTGGAACTTTAGGGTTTGAGAATTGTAAGGTATTTATACCACTTTTTGACCTTAATGAAAAGACCTTTTGTCATTTTTAAAAAGTTTTGAAGTCTGTGAGTGAGCGTATTGTGTACGAGAGAGAGTGTGAGCTTCATCTTGATTCTATGTGTGCATCGGTGGTCGGAATCGAGTGCGGAGAAGTGCAGCGTGTTGCTTCCGACGAGAGCTACGTGCCGATACCTACATTGCACGCGTACGATCCAGTTTTGCGAGCTCCATCTACGAGCTTCATCTGGTGATTCGGTGAGCATACGTTGTCCGATTTTGCATTGTAGCATATCCACGCGTTCACATTGAGTAGAGCTACACATTAGGCACTTTAGATTTTGGAAACGAAGACCTGCAAATTCCGGCTAGACATCTTACGTGATTTTGCACCGGGTGTTTTGGGTTGGGGTTTTGGTTCATAGACCTTAGGGAGGGCGACCTATTGGTGTTAGTAGAATCTCCTTCAAGTTCTGTGGTGTTTCGAGATTGTTTGACTGGTGTTCGGCTCTAGAAAGCGTTGTAGGAAGTTTCCTCTTATGCACTCTTGAGGGCTGTGACTTAGACATTGGGTAGAGACCTCTGTAGGAATTAGTTAGGAGTTGGTTGAGTGTAGATTGACACCTTATGCTTGCTTCCACGCGCCTGCGGGTCGAGCTTCATCCTTAGCTGACAAATCTTGTTAGGTGAGTTCTTGCTGTGCTGACATCTGTCGCGGCGTATCCGTCCAACACCTTTGAAGCAAAGATGAGAGAAATACATGGAGTGGTGAGGCCACTACAACCTCCACCTCTTGCATTTCGACATGAAGAAAGAAGGTAGTAGATGGAAAAGGACATTGCGGCTCATTGTGAATCGCAGCTTAGATAGGTTAGAGAATGTTTACAGCCAAGAGGAATTGCAATAAGAAGCTCCTCAACAAGAGATAGATTGTCACAAAAGTTGTGACAACCACTTGGTCAAACAATGTCTTTAGATGGAGATCACTCAAGTAGATGTCTATTGTCTTGACTATGGTGTCATTCACTTGATCCCCGACTATCCAAAAAATCCAAACCAAGTCATAAAGATCACAATGAATGTCTCAGGGATTGTTCAGCCGTCCAGTAGCTCGAAAAACAAAAATGTCATACCAGTTCAAGTAGTTACTGTCTCAGGCTCTATTTCAATTCCCTGTCAGACCCGCTACCTTGATGCTGAGATCTTGGTTCTCTGTAATGCAATTGTGCATGCTATGAGCTACCTTATGATATCAAATTCCCCCAAGCTCGATGCCTTTTCTCACTTAGTACTGCGCACGCTGCCCTACTTGGCTCCATGCTCTCGGATTCACTATAGCCCTTTGGCTTAGTTGCCCCAAAAATGCTCACCTCCAAGATCTCTCGAGGCCGTGATCTCTCAAGCCTTGTACACAAGCCTCAAGCTCGATTTTTTCCAGAAGCTTCCCTTCCCTTGTTTCTATAGAGATGCCAAAGCTTCTCTCATAGATCCCCCCCCCCCCCCCCCCCCTTTTCCCCTTCTCCTTGAGAGGGGTTGCACACGTTGGGTAGCTGAGATCCGGTCAATCTCCTCCGGGTGCTCAAGGAACCCCAATCCGACACCGTCGAGCCGGATTTGCTACTGCTGAGCTCAAGCCGCCATGGCCAAGCTCCATTTCTCTCGTGTCTGTCGTCGAGAAGCAGTCGTGCGCACGTCGTTCACTGGCGTAGCTCTGATAGCACTTGTAATCGTGCGTGTGCACGGATACGTGCGTGCATAGTGAGGTGTGGTGCATGCGGGGAAGGGGAGAAGCACAATATGGGTGTGGGTGGAGCAATCTCATGAACTAGTAAGTGAGATGCTTCTTATTCATATGTATATAATGAATAAGGGCATGTACACACGGTGGGTGAGCGGTCGAACATCCCAACAGTTATGAGAGTGCAAGCTCAAAAGGAAGCTGATGAGAATCCTGAGACAGAGAAAACAGAAATTGATGCAAGTTCAAAGACTGGTGAACGAGAGACCCCGACGCACCTAGTCAAAAACCCAAGAGCAAAAGGAATAGTTGGAAAGTTGGAAAGGCTAGGATGAAAGCACGTATGGAACGAGAGAAAAAATCCTTAGCTGAGGAGCTTACCCGAGCTAAAGAGAAGATAATATTGACAAGGGTATGAGGGACTTTGAGATGCAATCCATGAATGGTGACCAAGGAACAAAAAGATCAAAGGATAGTAGAGAAGAAACCCGTAAGGAGTTGCCTTCCTACCTAGGACCATATGAGAAAAGATCTAATGTTATTGTTTTTCCATCTCAAAAAAGAACACATAAGCAGTCATAGATTCTCAAGAATTGTAAGAAGTTATTTCAACGACGGTGACATGCACACTAACAATAGCTGAGTTGTTAAAAGTTAGACCTCATATGTGGATAGATGGCGATAGATGTCCTGAGAAAATGGGAATCAAAAACCCTTTTGAAACCCTAGGTCAAGAAATGGAGGAATGGAACCAACCCAAAAAGGATGCAGAGCCAGTTCTTATAAACAAAGTTGGTGATTATTGCAAAGGTGAAGAGGGGAGCACCACATGGCCCATAGAGCATCAAGAAATATAAACAATTGCTATTCTGGATAGTGGTGTAAAAGTTTCCATTGCCACTAAAGTGATTTGGGAGAAATGGAAAAAATCTGCCCTTAGATGATTACGGATGAAATTGTAGTCAGTTGATAGCTATATTGCAAAACCTATTGGAGTTTTGGAGCATGTGGTAATGACTTCTTATGAAATTGATTATGAGCACACATTTGCCACAGTAGATTTTGGTACTGAGAATAACTATGATGCTATTCTAGGAAGACCATCCATGCATCAGCTAAAAATGGTTCAACACTGGGGCCATGATTATATGTATGTGTGCCACATGGAGACCACCACTCACACCAATTTAAGAGATCATAGTTACAGAGACATACGGAGGACTCTTGCTGAGGAATTTAATTCATCTACAACTGTAGAATCTGAAGTATCCGCATGGTTGAACTCTAAAGCTCATCTATGGATGTGTGGAGCTTCAAATAGTGATAGTCCTATAAAAGACAAGCGCAAGTGGGATAGACCATTTGAAGATACCGACTATATACATGAACCTTTCCCAAAAGAAAGAATGGGACCCCTAGAATGGACTCAAATTTTTTGCCACCTTAGATGTGTGTGTTGATTTCATCACCCCAATATAATTTTCTGATGAGGATGGTTTCGACTTGATTGTTCCATCATGCAAACAAAAAAATTGTATTTCTAGCAGTTTGAGAAGGTTTTGATTGATATGAAGAAAATACTATATCAATATAAAAGGTTATCGTTTACATAAGCTTCAATGTCTCTCTCTTCAAGCTTTTGTGTGTTATAGGTGCAAAGTCATTTTCTCAAAATTGACTACAAATATAGCACTTAGGTAGGCAATACTATCCGGTTGTTATGTTGATGAAAGATCTCTTATATGGATCTTAAAATATGCTTCACATTTATGTTTTTTTAATTAAAAAAAGTTAAGTTTGGATGTCCAATGTCTGTGCTTTGTGCATGAATAACAACCTTCAAACCATTAGTCTTAAGACCCTTGGTACCCTCAAATGTGAGGTGCTTTTTGGATAGAAAACAACGTAAAGTTTTTATAGTGACACCTTCAACTCTGATTTTTATGAAAGTATTGTTTGTGTGTGTGTGTGTGTGTGTGTGTGTGTGTGTGTGTGTGTGTGTGTGTGTGAGAGAGAGAGAGAGAGAGAGAGAGAGAGAGAGAGAGAGAGAGAGAGAGAGAGAGAGAGACATATTTGCCGACTATATATTGTCAAGTGGAAATAATATAAACTTACCATTGAATTTTATTTTACAATAATCAGAGAGGTATGAACCTGCATGGCTACACCAAGCTCCCTCCAAGGAAAGGATAGTTGATTCACTAAGGATAGTGAATCAACTATCCTCTCCCCTTCCTTGCACAACCCAAATAGACATCAGTAAGAAATAAAATACACTAAGATTAACATGCATACTTACAAACCTTCGTTACTCATATCATATATGCCTTTACCAAAAGCTGCAAGCAAGCACATTTGCAATAGATCCAAAAATATAGAAAGTTGAAATACATCCATGACGACACATGTACCAACAACACTAGAAAACGCATCATCTTGATCAAAATATACCAAAACCACAATGGAATACTGGGCCATGGCTTTGCATCATATTGATCCATGAAACACAATGGCATAATGGCAAGGCATCATGATGATCAATGAAACAACCCATCTGATCATGCATGAATATAAAAATCACTATTCCATAATGGCAATACATCATGTTGTCAAACAACCCATACCCACTTATACCAAAGTCATGATGGTATAATGGCAATATATTGAGCTGATCCATCAAGCAAGAATGCATCATCTTGAACGACATATACCAGCTACAATCCACAATTGCATCATTGGCAGCACATACTATCAAATCATGAGCATGAAGCTTCTAGCATGCATCTTCAATGTCTACATCACTAATATCATCAAGATTTTCTTCTTCCTCCTCAATGCATGAGATGTGATACCTTGTACGCATAGGATGATTATTTTATACATTAAAAGCTTCATTGAAAGGAAATGTATTGATAGCATAAAACTTTTGCTCAAAAGCAAAGACACAAATATCCAAATGCTTATCTAATCTATTCCTCTTCTTGTTTTTTATGAAATCAAGCCTACTAAAAGTCCTTTCATCTTCGACACTACCAATAATCATCACTAAGGCAAGGTCAGCAAGCTTTGCATACTCAAAAATTTGAGACAACAATTGAGGAGCTTGGGACAACTTTTCCAAAGAAAGGTGACAGTTACCTCTTTTGCATACTCCATTGGAGTCTTTGCAACATGTGCCTTCATTGTTTTAGTAAACAAGGAAGATTGGGAATCTAGCTTCTGTGCTCCAAGATGGGACCATAGAAGCAACCACCCACTTCTCTTTGAGTGCAATATGTGGCAAGCAAAGTCTTCAAATGCCTTTAAAAATCCACTTCACATGTTAGAGAGTACCAAAATTGTGGGTAGATGATGGAAAACGCTTCAACCAAGTCATGTGATGGGAATCTATCATTAATTTCTTGCACCAAAAAATTAGCAGCATCATGGCATTCCCTTTTCACATGCTCAATAGTCTCAAGAAACACAATATTGGACACCCCTTCCCTTCTAGAATGTCACACACCTTGACCTTCAAATCCACCCTTCACGGTTATAAACATATTATTGAGGACAATACCTCGCTTATCTTTCTCATTAAAATCAAGCCAACTATCACTCTTAGAACCATACACAAGGCTAGTCCACCTTTTTAACTTTGGCCCTTGAAACCCCAATTGTAAATCATACTTATCTTTCAAAACCTTCTTAGTAAGGCCTAGAGAAGTAATTATAGACATCATGGATGACACTTTCTATCTTAGAAACTAATGCAGCCTTTGATATTATCTTTCTTGCCAAATCTGTTCTATATGCCATGCTATGGATTCCCAAAACAAAAAGAGCATACTGTAATGTAAGACAAACAATCAATCCTATACGATTTCCTTGAAGAACACTTGCACCATCACACCCAACACACATTAATCTTCCTCCTAAATCGGTACTCCCAATACCTCCAAACACTTTCAAGTTCTCTATCACCAAGCTTAGCAAGTTTTCAACATTAGGAGAACCATTAATCTTAGACAAACAGAGGTAATTTACTTCTCTTCTATAGTTCTTTACATTATACACACGCATTGCCATCCATTGTGTGTTGTCATTTGTTGTGACTTCATCTAAACTCAAGGCCAAAAATGAACTTGCATGCACATCACGTCTCATTCTATCTTGAAACACATCATCCATGCATTCTACCATCTCCCAACCCGAAGTGATAGACTAATGCTTGGTCGGTAAGGAAGGAACTTCAAGGAATGCATATAAATACTGATTTCAAGGAAAATCATTCATGGGTCTCCCTTTGTTGAGAAGATAAAAAATGCAAGAAAATTGGGGTTTTTAAGCCAAAAACATTTGGCTAGTTTGTGTATGCATGTAACACTCAATTGTTTCTTGATTGCCTCAGTCTTAAGCAGTTCATCATACTTTTTCTCATTTTCTTTTTTTTTTGTTTTTTGTAGCCCAAAATACACTATCCACCTCTTCTCCCTCAATTACAATTTTTGCATAGCCTTTCCCCTCGTGCTTCTCTAAAGTGTCATGCTTGTAATTCATTATACGAGGCCTCTTGTCTATAAGCTCACATACCTTGCACCTCACTTTCCCTTTACCTCTACTTGCTCCGCCCAAGGAAAGTCAACAAGACACTTTACACGAAAGCTTCTAGATGCATCATAATCTTTCCAAGTGCATTTCTCACCTACTCTATCCTTTCCTTTCCCTTGGTGGTTTCTCTACACACAACACATTTGAATTCCCAACTTCATTTGCATGCATCACATTCAAACCCTCATGAAAAACATGAGTGGCATGTGGCTCTGTACTAGCAACATTTGAAGAACCAAAAAGTGACTTATACTTATATGAAGTAGGTGCCTTAAGGTTCTTTGATGCCCTCTACAAGTATACAAGAATAAATGCATGAAATGTAAATACTAAAGAATAAGGTAGAAGACTTTTGTAGATAGTAGTAAAGAAACATGCCTTTGAGGATAGCCCCTTGTAGTTTATTGGAGGAGAGAGAATCGTTCGACATTTGGACTAAAAGTATCTTGATAGCAAGTAATCATGCAAATTTCTCTAATCACAAAAAAAAACATGTAAAATATTCTCTCTCTCTCTCTCTCTCTCTCTCTCTCTCTCTCTCCCCCCCCCCAATAACATTGAACAAGACACCCTCCTTGTTTGTCTGCCTCTTTGTATACTTTCTTGAATCACTGTGACTTAGGCATCTAGAATTTAATTTTGCTCAAATGAAAAAAAAAACTACAAGTACCCATGGAAACAGTGTCTGGAAAAAATCCATTTCACAAACATACAAAATTTCTTTTAGGGTAGATTCAAATAAGAAATTTTACAACATAACTGACGTTTTTTGCACTTTAGTTCTTCTTTCTTAAGTTTTTTGAGCGGATTTTCTCTTTCTTCTCCTCTCTTCAACCGGTTGATTTAGCTTTTCAACCAGCTCAAGGCTAAGTTGAGGCACACTTTTCTTGAACACTCCGTGGAAACAAAGCTTTTAAATTTTGAAAGAAAGTGACCTTTCAGCAAAGCAAAGCAAAACGGAAATGAAAGCATAAACACTAATCTTAAACTTTGAATGAAAAGGACCTTTTGTAATTTAGTCTTAGCAACATGAATGAATTTTCACATCTCACCTCACATAAGAAAACGCCTTTGAATGAAAACTTCAGACACACTTTAATAAAGATATTGGGTGACTCATACCAACCAGGGTGAGTATACACACAAATCAAAGCAAAACAATCCCTGGTTCTACTCACAATTTCATATCCACAAAGTTGGCCACCAAGCTAGGCATCCAAGCCTATGAGATGAGAGATGTCCTACCCACCGATGGTGCTTTCAAGGGCCAAGAACCATTCAGTCACTCCCTTAATTGGGAAATTGAGGCTCCATGTCCAAAGCTATGTGGACAAGGAGGACTTCTTTATCTCTCCTCTCAAGCACGAGGATGTAATCCTAGGGGCACCATTGTTTGATTGCATGGCTGCCAATGTTAAATTCCTTGAAAGGCAAATCTACTTTAGGTTCATGGAAAAAGATACGTACACAGATGCTAAGGAGTTGGGTAACACCATACCCATTGTACATATGCAAGCTTTTAGTAAGTCAATAAAGAGATCTATTTCCCTGTACATGATTTTTGTCAAAGATTCTCAAAATGAACCTAATGCTTTAACAAAAGAAAATATAAACAATCACAAGGAATTAGAGTTATCCAATTTTCGCAAGGGATTTCAAGATGTTTTTATTGACGACATCCCTTGTGAACTATCTCCTAAACAAGGCAATGATGACCATGCAATTGAACTTCTTCCAGTAAGTTCACCGCCTAATAAACCTCCTTATAGAGTTTCCCAAGCTCAACAAGAGGAGATTATGCGGCAAGTGCATGAGTGGCATGGTTAGGCCTAGCTCATCTCCATTTTGTTCACCCAAGTTATTAGTGCAAAAGAAAGACGGCACATATCGCATGTGTGTCAACTATAGAGCACTAAATAGGATCACTATCAAGAATAGGTTTCCCGTTCCACGGGTAGAAGACCTATTTGATAAGCTATAAGGGTTGACCTACTTCAATAGGATTGGCCTAAAAAGTGGCTACCCTCAAATAAGGATAGTTGATCAAGACATTGTAAAGACCACATTTTGCACTACGTTTGGTCTTTACGAATACATTATCATGCCTTTTGGCTTGAACAATGCACCAGCCACATTTAATCGCTTGATGGAGAAGCTATTCAGGTCTCACAGAACATTTACAGGAGTGTTCTTCGATGATATAATCATCTACTCTAATTCACTAGATGAACACAAGCAACACCTCCAAGTAATATTTCAAGTCCTACGAGAGAATAAAATTTATATTAATCGAAAGAAAAGTGAGTTTTTCTTACAAGAGATTCAGTATTTAGGTCACATTATCTCTCAAGATGGCATTCAAATGGATCCATTAAACCTAGAGGTAATAAAAGGATGGCCTAATCCGAGGAATCTACATTAACTAAGAAGCTTTATAGGTATGTGTGCATACTATAGATGCTTCATAGAAAATTTCTCACAAATCGCGGGACCATTACATGACCTAACAAAGAAAAATGTTAGGTATACATGGTCTGCCAAGGAGAACAATGCTTTTGAAAAGATTAAAGAAAAGCTTATCTCTCAACCTGTGCTTACATTACCAGATCTCTCAAAACCATTTGAGGTCCAATGCAACGCTTGTGGTGGTTGCCTTGGAGCTGTTCTACTCCAAGAAGGGCATGCCATAGCCTACGAAAATCGAAGGCTTGACCCTGTTGAGAAATCTCTAGGCATATCTGAAAAGGAACTCCTCGTAGTTCTACATGCCTTAGACTCGTGGAAGCACTATTTATTGGGGACTCCTTTCATTCTGTGGACGGTTCACCAAAGCCTTAAGTACTTCATGATGCAGACCAAGCTCTCCAAAAAAACAAATGAGGTGGGAAAATTTCCTTTCGCAATTTCATTTTCATATTGCTCACGTTGCTGGCAAGCATAATCAAGTAGCCGATGCACTCTTAAGACGGCCGAGAGTGAATGCGTTTTCCATAGAAACTCACAATGATCTATCTTCTATGATAGATGAGTACGCTATTGATCCCGATTTTAGAGATGTGATTTCAACCCTTGCACTAAGTAAGAAACAGGAACCATTTACCTTACAAGATGGTTATCTTCTCTATGGCAATAGACTATGTGTTACTAACTCACTACGTGAGAAAGTAATGTATGAATCTCATGCTCCTCCTTATGCGGGGCATAGAGGGATTCAATCTACCCTAAAAGGGATAGAAATATATTTCTATTGGCCTGCCATGAAAGCAAACATACAAGAGTATGTTTCTAAATGTGTGGTATGCCAAAAGGTGAAGTTCAATAGTGGGAAGCAACCTGGATTTCTTCAAACTTTGCCAATCCCTAATTCACCATGGGAGAGCATATCCATGGATTTTATCTTTGAATTGTCTGAGTATATCCATGGGAATACGGAAATATGAATGATAGTAGACTGTTCAACAGAAAAACTCATTTTATACCTGTCAAAAATACTATCAAGCCCATCAAATGGCAACCCTCTTCATATCACAAATTTTCAAGTACCATGGTTTGCCAATGTCCGTAGTGCGGATAGAGATCCTAGAATGACTAGTAATTTCTGAAAGGGTCTCTTCAAGAATTTAGGTACAAGGCTAAACTTCTCTTCGCCCTATCACCCTCAAACGGATGGCCAAAGTGAAATAGCTAACCTAACCATTCTTGATCTACTAAAATCCTACGCAACAGAAGTAGATCAAAGGTCCCAATGAGAGAAGTACTTACTGTTAGTGGAGTATGCCTACAATAACATTATGCATACCTCCACCGGAAAAGCACCTTTTGAGGTAATTGAGGGAAGATCTAAAAGTCCCTTGCTACTTAAGGTACATGGGAAGATCTTCGCTGCAGATGAGTATAGCCGAGACCTATAAGAATCTTTCCAAAAGATTAAGAATGCTATCTCTATCTCACAGCAAAGGCAAAAGACTTGTATTGATAAGCACATAAGAGCTCAAGCCTTTAAACAAAATGATTGGGTCTTACTTAAATTTCCCAAGGCTCGATTAAGGCACACAACAGGCAAGAATCCTACGGGACACCAAAAGTACTATGCTAAATTAGCAAAGAGGTACTATGGTCCCTTCCAGATTCTTAAACCAATCAATGAGATGGACTATCAACTCAAGATGCCCAGTCATTGGCTCATACACAAGGCTTTCCATGTGAGCCTACTAAAGCCTTACAAATGAGAGCCACCTCAAGACCAACAATTGAAGACCCACTGGAGATTGAGGGCCAAGAAGAGGTGTTGCAGTCCGAGTCCATTCTCCGACATGAAGACAAGGTATTGAGAGGCGGTGAGATTATTCGGTGGTATCTTTTGTTAAGTTTAAAAACTATCCTTTTGAAGATGCTAGATGGATGAAAGGCATACAGTAAAGGATAACCTAAACCTTGTCAATGCTTACAATTCTTCCCTAGAGTAAGCAAATGTAAAAATGTTTAAAATGAACAAAGTTTTTGTCTTAATTGACTCTCTTTTTCTTTATTGTGCACAAATGTTAAGAAGTATGCATGCTTAGGATCAAGTTTGTGGAGACGACATCTTCCAAACACCAAGTAGAGCTTGTCACTCTACTATGGAAGATTGATAGGACTAATGCGCAAACGTGCTTGCGGCAACTAACGCTCTCAAGCACCAAATGGACTAGTCATTTTGGGACGATGTCGTAGGGTAAAATAGGGATCCTCTACCCGCTAGCAAACGAACTAATGACTAGGACTTATCTTCTCTACCTCATAGTCAAGGACGACTATGATTTCAAGAGAGAGGTAATGTTATAATAACTAATATCTAATTCTCCTAAATGATTTTCTCATGTTAAACTGATCATTTAATATGTGGAAATACCAGGGGAGAAAAAGCTAGAATATTGGCTAGGTTGGCAGACCGGCCACAGTAGGGATCCAAAGGAGAGAAAATAGGGATCCAAAGGGGGGGGCCATCTGCAAAAGAGCAATGTGCAACAATGGGCTTCAAAGACCCTAAGGTTCAGCACATTAAGACTTCCTAAATGCTAAGGTTCCAAAATTAAATGAAATCTTCAATGGCCAAGCCTTAGGGAAAATTGGATGCTTGTGGGAAGACTCAAAATTCTTCCCACATCCCTATCCAGGAGGGGGCGAGCCATATTTGTAGGGGATGAGAGAGAAACACACACACACACACTCTCTTCCAAGCTCCCTATACACAAGGGCATAGTGGACACATGTCAGCTTCCTAGCCCAGTTTCCCCAAGGTGCATTCAAATCCTATTGGATGGCCATAGAGGTGGAACAATGAGAATTAGGCTAGAGTAAATTTAATTTAATTCATTTAAAAACACTTCATAAAAGAACCAACAAAAATTAATCTCTCTAGAAGACTATTAGATAGTCTCCCAAGGGGTCCAATGAGCATTCAACAGCCTAATGGCTTGCCTGATTCCTATTGGCCAGAAGACTAAGAGGTCAAATGAGAGTTTTAATGCATTATTAAAATACTTAAAGCCTCGCACAAAAGGGGAAACGGGGACACATGTCACAAGGCTATCACGTATGCTTCTTAATTATCATTGGCTAAGCTTTGCAGGGGCCAATAGGATGCCAGCATGAGCAAATAGCAAGAGGGATCGACCAAACGAGAGAGGGGCATGATTTTTGCAAGGCATTATCACACACACACAAACACACACACACACACTGCAAGCTCATGTGTGAAGTGAAGAAGACTATCTCCTTCTCAAGCTTTAATGGAAAGCTCATCATCTACTCCAAGCTTGTGAGAAGGGAGGCCTACACCAACAACTCTTGGCTTTGTGATGCAAATCCAACCAAGAGCCAAGCTCCAATGCACTCATCTCCTCTACCATGTTGATTACTAAGCTATGCTAAGCTATTAAGAGTGATTATGTGAGGCATACTTCTTTCTCATAAGAATAATCCTTCTTCCTCTTGATCTACTCTCATACCCCGCTAGCTATCACCATCTTCGAAGGTATGTGAGGTCTTGGGTCTGAGACCGTGAGGGAATTGATGTTGTGTTTTCAAGTGTAAGCTTGGTGCTTGAAGCTTCCATCTTCATTGCACTAGCAAGTTATTGAAGGAACACAAAGTATTGTATTGTAAAATGTCTCCCTTGATGGGGGAAACCTATAATACAAAGCCATTTGGAGGGGGGACCGGCTCCATGTAAATCCGGTCCTCAACTGTTGTCAATAGCTTAATTTCTCTCTCTTTTTGAAGTATTGTTCATGCCTATCTAACTAGGTGTTATGCTTTTGTTGCTCTCTCCATCCAAGCACTCTGGCTATGCTCATTAGGAATCTATTCTTAATGAAATGCTCACTATGTCTATGTTGAAACACAGAAGTTACTAGACCATTAAATGTTACACCATATTTGATGCTCGGTGGTAAAACCTCTAATGAAGGTGAATCTCGTAGAGCTCGGAATGGTGGTTCTAGCCAAAAATTTCTTGAGGAAGAAGGCATTGTCGAAACTAAATCTAGCGTCGAGTATTAAAGGGGCTGTAGCATAGAAAAAGCTCCTCCTTTGACTTTACATAAAAATGGAAGTTTCACCATCAAGAAATATTGTCCACAAGGCCATAAGACTTTGAGAGTGGGACCTAATTGCACAGATCGGGGATCCTGTGCGGAGAGTGCAATTGAAGGAATGAGAGAAGGGGAAATGGGATGAAGCAGACACAATAGAGTTTGGGTTAGTCGAGTAGAAAGTGAGAGTTGTTCAACTCTCACTTTCTCTCTCTATATTCATTAGAGAAAAGTAAAATTTGGGGTGGTTCCCACGGCCACCTAGCCTACACCCCAACACGTGGAATTGATATAGTTAGTCTATACAAAGTGGATGAAGCATCGTCAGGCTTCATCCTACACCCATAAGCTCTATGCAGTGTGTAAACCGCTCTAAGGCTAGGCTCTTTGTGAGAGCATCTGTGGGGTTTTCATTGGTGTGAACCTTGACAAGCTCAATGCACTTGCCAACAATATATCTCGTATGACATGGTATTTGACCTCTATGTGTTTCGACTTTGAGTGAAACACCGGATTCTTTGGCAGTTTTACCTATCTCAATGCAGTACTGGAACATCCTGAATGCCCAAATCTCCCACTAGACGAGCTTACCATATGGCTTCCTTGCTGGCGTCACACATAGCAACATACTCTATCTCAGTGGTACATGAAGGCGTGCAATCTTGGAGACACGATCTCCAAGAGATATCCACTCCAGCAAACATGAACACATAGCCAGATGTGGATCTTCTATTATCCACACAACTCGCATAATCCACGTTTCCTATCTCTCTTGATGCATATACCAAGAAGAAAGTGATTGGAATTTCCCAAGTCTTTCATGGAAAATTGAGTTCTTAGCATCTATTTCAATTGATTAATCTCATCAATCAACTTCCCTTCAATGAGCATATCATCTACATACAGGATCAAGATGATTACAGAACCATCATTTAGCTTTCTTATGTATAGGCAATGATCCTCTTGACTCCTTATGTAACCCTGAGACTGCATGAATTTGTCGAACTTTTGGTACCACTACCTTGAACCTTGCTTGAGGCCATAGAGTGACTTTTTAAGTCTACAAACCAATTCTACCCTCGTTGGCTTTTGAGTTTCACATACAAAACCCTCTGGCTATTTCATGTAAACATCTTCATCTAGATCCCCGTGAAGAAATGTTATTTCACGTCCATTTGGACAAGTTCCATATCTTGGATAACAACCAAACCAAGCATGGTGCAAAGTGTAGTCATCTTGACTACCAAAGAGAAAATCTTGTCAAAATCCACACCTTTTTGTTGCTTGAAACCCTTGGCAAGAGAAAATCTTGTCAAAATCCACACCTTTTTGTTGCTTGAAACCCTTGGCAACTAAACGAGCCTTATACCTAGGCTCGAGATCTTCCACTATGTATACTTCTTCTTGTATATACACTTGCAAGGTAAAGCATGTTTTCCCTGTGGTAGTTCAACCAAATCCCATGTCTCATTAGCCACAATCAAATTATATTCTGATTGCATAGCATGCTCCCACTTAATGCATCATCCATTTGTATAGCTTCTTTATAGCAGGTTGGTTCTCCAGCGTCAGTTACCAAAATATGGTGTATACCCGGCTCAAACTCCTCGAGCGCGCGTGATACTCTCTTAGAGCATCTCGATATCTGACTGTTAGACTCTACTCTCTATAGAGCAATAATAGTATCTTGCACTTGAAGATTATGTGCATCACTACTAAACTTAGTTGGTTCGAAGGCTACATCCTCAAATCGAACACGTATGTACTCAATTTCTTTAATGGGCTTCTTGTACATCTTTGATTCATTCACTACAAGAGGTTGTGTGCTCTTGTGACGCTGTTAGTGATGGAAATACACTGGGTTTTTATAACCCCCAGCGTCGCTAAAACCGTCGCTACGAGCGTCGCTACGAGAGCGTCGCTATATGCGTCGCTATATACGTCGCTATAAACGTCTCTATATAGAGACGGTCATAGCGACGGTTATAGCGACGTTTACACAGAAGACTATAGCGACGCTCATAGCGACGCTACAGAGCCATAAATAGCGACGGTTATAGCGACGCCCGAGAGATTTTTTTTTTGGTGGCAGAGCATTGAATGCCCAGCCACCCATCAACCATATTGTACTTGATTCACTTTTTTAAAAAAGTGCAAGGGTAGATAATAGACCCAAAATAGTCACCCACAAGAGGCATTGTTTGCAAAATTGACAATTGTACACATCATAGGCAAAATGAATTGATTGGCAAATGTAATAATGACAATTGTACAACATCATAGGCATAAAGAATTGATTGGCAAAAGGAACTGCGGTGACAAATGTAATAATATACATGGTTCAAAAAGACGTATAAAATCCGTCTCATGATACATAAGCTATGAGAAACCTTAAACTAATGCTATCTAGCTACGGCTAAACTGACGTCGTCTAGTCAGACGTCTCATCGCGTCCAAGCGGCGTATCTGTCGGATTCTGCAAAAAAAGACAATAAGACAGCTTTCAGTAAGTATAAACATATAACGACATTTATAAAACAATACAAAAAATAAAAAAGAGTAAACCCTAATACTAACCATGCCGCCGCGAGAACTGAGAATGTCCATCAGGGCGTTTAAG
Organism: Adiantum capillus-veneris; assembly: GCF_014529385.1. Classification (NCBI taxonomy): domain Eukaryota; kingdom Viridiplantae; phylum Streptophyta; class Polypodiopsida; order Polypodiales; family Pteridaceae; genus Adiantum; species Adiantum capillus-veneris. The sequence goes on from NC_140954.1 coordinate 9,835,377, forward strand.
CCCTTCCTGCCTGCGTACTCGCGCTCGTACGGTGTGGGATCACGTCCTATCATCGACCACTGTCAAAACATACAAAGATTTCATTATGTTAGAATTAAAAAACTCATAAACCCTAAACTATCGAACATAAAGAGCAATGTGAAAACACTTACAAAATCGGCCTCAAATGATGCCCATCCACCGCTCCCCAAGTGGTGCGAGCTCCCTGCCTCTACTCGCGCTCTGGCTGCATCCTTTTGTTGCTTCCACTTGTCAGGATTCTCGCGCGCTGCTTTCTTCGCATTCTTCCAATCTTCTTTGGCCAGCCAATCTGGCCTGTTCCACCCATTCTTTATTGCTTTTTGCACTTTGGAACGCTTGTGTTTGCAGTATTCGCGCATTCGAATCTTCATCAGGTCTTCATTGAAGCGCTGATCCCGTGTTGGAACGGGAAACTCATCATGAAGTATGCTGATGACTCTGTTTTTTAAATCACTTGGTACTTCACTCCATTTGTTTAGTATGTAGTGTCTAAACAGCTGCGAGCAAAGACCACGCATGCACGAGATCACCTTCTTGCCGTCATCATCCATGATGATGCCGCCGCTGAAGTCGATGGAGTAAGACAAGCCCTCTGGCCGGTGACGCGTGAACTTGGGTGTCCCGGCAGGGGTCTCTAGCGGCGTGTCGATGGGGGTACGGACGTCAGGTGTCTCCACCGGCGTCTGGGCCCCGAAGCGAGGAGTGTCGAGTGGGGTGGCTCCTGGCGGAGTAGGTAGAGGTGTGTAGCTTCTAGGAACAGTCAGCCGTGTAAAACCTGGCGTAGATGGCGATGCTGTGGCTGGTGTGGGGGCGGGCAAAGAAGGGGAGGGTAAAGAGCCTCGTCGAACACGAGGCAGTGTGGAGGCATCGGTGGCGGAATCCCCACAACAACCGCCACCGCCACCACTAGAGCGCCGGTGTCTAGACGAGTGTGAAGGTCGTCTCGTCGACGCCGAAGCTTCGGAGCGCGCCGAATGCTCCGAAAGAGAGGGAGATGCGGATGGAGTAGGAACGCGCGATGATGCGCCAGAGCCATGATGCTCCACGTACCACTGTCTCTGCTGCGGTGACAAAGAAGAAAGAAACTCCTCATCATCCATACCTGGATTAAACACACGAATATTTAAACTTAATATTGAATGAATAGAGTAGACAATGACGCAAAGACCATTAAATACAATGACGTAATGACGCTTATAAATACAATGACGCAATGAATTGAGTGATAGAAGAGGCAAGTCGAAAACTCAGAATTTTCAATCAAAAGATGTGAGCGCGAGTAAAAAAGAGCGTTATACACCATGGAAGGTACTTAGAGAGCCAGAGCTTTTACAACACGGAGCAAAATTGTTCAAATACAATATTTGTGGCTTTAAGAGATCTCTCTCTCATCCTCGCATAACTCAGCATAACTTCCTATATCTATATAGAGCTCTCCGTTTAAACACATATCCTCTGTTTCATTTTGTAGCTCCTCTGCATGCACCCCATATAGAGTAGTAGCATCTTGATGCTCGTCTGGCATCACCGCAGCGGCTTCTGATTGAGCATCTTCTCTGATCTCCTCCATTGATGCCGTTGTGATTGGCACATGGTAGCCTTCATACGTCCTTGCACTACGAGGGGTTACCTCTATGACGTACCACCAGTTTGATGTAGACTTTGTAGGATGAAATATTACCTGCCAGAGCCACATAACTTACATGAGAGCTTTCAAGCACATAACTTGTAAAAGGGGGATGTTAACTATTTACATACTTACTTGTTCACAATGCTCGGGTAGTACGAAAGTGTCTCTTAGGTCAGTCCATTTCTTAGTAGAATACACCTCAAGAAAACCAGACTCTCCTCTACGCACAGTAGCGTTGCGATCCTCCATGATTATCTTGAACCATTGCACGTCGAACAAGTCGACAAAAAATCCTCTGTAATCGATCCTCAAAATCTCTTATAGCGTGCCGAAGTAAGTGAGTTCCGCCACCACAGGATCTGCATCAGAGGAACGTCGTCGACTAGACTGTTCAAATTTTGCCATGATTCCACAATCTTGAGTAAAACGCTTTTTGTCGATTCGTTCCACCTTAAAATGTCGACCTTTACACCATGCTACTGTGTATGACTTATACTACAACGAACAAAGATTATGAGTGGCCGTTCAAACGTTTATAAATAAAGTCACTTGCTAGTCGTACATTGCAAACTTACCTTGGTCGCGCAACCCCGAGAGTACTCCCACTCTTCCTCAATCACTTCGTCACCGCATTGTTGTGCGCTTTTCAATTGGTTGTGCAACCATCTTAAGCTCATGAAGGTTGGTAGGCTCTCCAGAACCGCTGGATAGTGCATCGGTGGTCATCTTCCCCGTCTCCACTCGATTCGTGCCCTTTGTCGCTCTTGCTTTGCATCCTCATATTGTGAAATCCACTTTTGCATCACTGGATTGTGAAGCATGCAAAATCGGTTGATTTTAGCCTCTAGATCTTCCGTCATCTTCTTCTCAACACCGAGATTGCACATGACAATCCCAGATATGCGCTCATCATCTATGGTTCGCCATAGCGTGTCCCGGGCTTTATCAAATCCGTCTAGCCACTCTCCAATGTACACTAGGGACTCTGATACCAACCAACCTTCTGCCATGCTACCCTCTGGACGTGCCGTTTGACGCACATATCCCTTAAGAGTTTTCATGAAACGTTCTAAGAAGAACATCCATCTGGAATGAACTGTGCCAGCTATTTCCACCTCATCAACTATGTGAACAAGAAGATGCACCTGAATGGTTAGCATTGTAGTAGGAAAATGTTTCTCAAACATGCACACAAGCTCCGCAGCATTTAGTTTGGCGAATGGTATGGAGTCTACGTTGATCTCCTTTTGTGAGATCCATTGCACCAGCTTTGCAAGTTTGTAGATTGTGTTACGGATGTCGAGAGACAAACATCCCTCAATGGCAACCGGTAAAATAAACTGTAAAGTATGTGCAGCAATGATATTAAAGTCCACATTTTATGCAATGATATTAAAGTCCACTATGAAGGTACCTGACACATTTTATGCCAATCGTGGGACTTCAAACCGGTAAGCTTTCCTTCTTTAGTAAAACACGTTCGGAGCGAGTGCATTACGCCAGTGGGGGTCCGCAAAGATCGAATGGTCTCTTTTACTTTGCGTTCTTGGGCTCCTGTGAAAATCCATGGTGCTTTAGGGAGCTTTATCGATCCATCAGACGCTGTTTGCGGCCAATATTGCTCCATACGATACACATTTCTAAGGTCAACTCTGGCTCCCAAAGTATCTTTCTTGCCGGTCAGATGGTCCCATAGTAGATTACCCACATTCTTGAATATGTGCATTGGATCGAGCAAGTGATTGATCATGAGTCGGGGCCAGTATGGTAACTCGTACCATAGAGATAGTCTCTTCATCCCTGGAGGCAATCCGTCATCGCACATCTCCTTCTGCTCTAACCATGCTTGTGCAGACATCCTTGGTGGCTCTCTTCCCAAAAATCCATCGCGTAACACATGATTCTCTGGAAGATACGCTTGATGACCTTCGTAGATTTGCTTCTTCAGTGAGGGTGCCCTACGTGCATTCAGTCTAGGTCCACATGTGACACATGCTCTGTATCCGCTTGTTTGAAGCCCTGCATGTATACACATGATAATAGATCAACTATGGGAAAAAACAAGATTTACAGTGTCTGAGTGAGGAGTGTCAATAGATCACCTGAGCATTTTGTTAGCCCGGGATAGTCATGCATGGTCCACATTAGAATGCCTCTGATCAAAGCATTCCGTCGTCCTGTGTGTCGGCTCATATCCACCACCTCTATGCCAATCCACAATTGTTGTAGCTCTTCCAATAGTGGACGAAGATACACATCCATATTCCCCACTTTATATCGCCCTGGCACAATCAAGCTTAGCCATAGGTGCCCCTTCTTCGTAGTCAACCACGGGGGAATGTTGTAGTTGACGATGACAACGGGCCATACACTGTAAGATGTTGATCTTTGACCAAATGGATTTACGCCATCCATAGCCAGGCCTAAGCGCAAATTTCGAGCTTCCCTGGCAAAATCCGACCATGTTCCATCTATATGTTTCCAGGATACGCAATCTGCAGGAATTCGTAGCACACCATCCGAAGATTTATTCTCCTCATGCCATGATGCTAGGGCGGCCATGGACTTACATTCGAAGAAATGCTTGATGCGAGGAAGTAGAGGGAAATGTCGTAAAACCTTTTGTGGAATTTTTGTCCCGTGGAGATCTACTCGATATCTTTCGGAATCACATTTTGGACACTTCTCCATGTCTATGTATTCCCCTCTGAAAAGAATGCAGTCATTAGGACAAGCGTGGATAGAATTGTAATCCATCCCCAAGTTTTGCAAAATCTTTCTTGCTTCATCCCGGGAATCTGGCATCACATTGTCAGCTGGTAGTATGTGCTCTTTCAGCAATCTACACAACATAAAAATATGATACAGTCGTGTAAAAATCTATCAGATCATTATACATTTAGAGTTTTATTAAAGTAAACTAATTGTAATAGATCACCTGAAAAGCGCTGTGACGCTAGTGTCACTCCATCCAAACTTTGCCTGCATGTTGAGAAGAACCAGGAGTGCTTTCAATCTAGACATACGTGCTCCATTATACAATGGCGTATCGGCTTCACTTTTCATATCATCATAGATAAGCCTTTCTGAATCCATGATCGTCTCGATCATTTCATCAATCTCGGGCTCAAACATTGCCTCGTTGGGAATGTGCTCTGCATGATCATCCCCCGAGCTGTCAGAGGCTACATCTTGTGGCCTCACATATGCTGCTTGACCAAAGTGCCTGCGAACACGTCTATTGGGTTGCAAGATTGCTGCTTGTTGGCCAACGTCAGAGTCCGACGAGTTATAATTGGCAACAACTCGATCTATAATAGATGGATCGAACTCGCCAACTTCGTGAACGTGCTGCAAAGAAACACGTCTTGTCCGTCGCACAGCATGCTTGCATTGATTACAAGGACATAAGACCCTCGTTGAGAGATAGGTGTTTCGGTTGGACGGTCCCACATCCTCGTCACTACTCATAATGAGGATAAAAAACTTATAACCTGGACAACAAATTTAATATTCTATTGGCATTCTTCGTCTTATCTCTCTCTCTCTCTCTCTCTCTCGCTTTACCTCACATTCTCTAGTCATGTCCAATCCCCGCACACCTCGGTCTAGAGGTGCACGGAGATCAGAACCACCGGGTTATAATCTCGTCTTTATTGGTCAATACCTATATTTGTGGGTACAAGAAACCTACACACCCACGTCTACATGATACTGCATGTAGTGGACAAAACCCCTTTGCCTCTTCTCTAGCTGTAGCACTTCATAGCATCTTAACATCTTTTCACAGTAGATCTTTTCACTGTTCGTCTAACTCTAAACCCTAAACCATAAGTAATTCTTACGTGGACTTGATCTAACGTAAATAAGCGTAAATCTAACTAAAAATAAACCTAAATCTAATTTAACGTAAGTCTACATCTAACCTAATCTTTAACGTCTTTTGGGATAGTTTCCTACGACGTTAAAACTCTCTTCTTCTTGTGTGTGTGTGTGTGTGTGTGTGTGGGTAAACCTAAATAAACCTAAGTCTAATCTAATATAACATAAATCTAAATCTAACGTAAATTATGTTATATTAAAAACAAAGAACTAAACTAATAGGGATTATAAGAACCTTAAAACTGATTTAACACATAATTTTTCACATAACTCGGCAAGAGTTGGCATTCTCATCACTAAAGATGTGAGAGTTAACTTCCGGCGGTGACGCTGCCTCATCTCCATCCACATCTGACGACAGCAATTGGCCCTTTAGACCGTTCTTGCTCTTGTTACTAACTTTGAAGTTGCTGTTGAATGACTAGAGGTTGTCTAGATGGTCATTGTGTCGGGGATGTAGTGACTCTTGCCGCCCTGAAGATCCACCTTCTTCCCTATCTTCTGAAGACATTTCACCAGTACTTTTGGATCGACGGAGCCCACCATGAGTGAAGGCAGCAATACCCTATATTCCATTGAGGGCTTTCTTCACCCGCTTCATGCAGGCATCGCAGTCTATGGAGACCTAAATCTAATCTAATATAACGTAAATCTAAATCTAGCGTAAATAAACGTAAATCTAGTTAAAAATAAACCTAAATCTAATTTAATGTAAGTCTACATATAACCTAATCTTTAACGTCTTTTAAGATAGTTTCCTACGACGTTATAACTCTCTTCTTCTTGTGTGTGTGCGCGTGTGTGCCAATAAAAAGAGATAAATGGTATAACCTTTCTATCACCCATTCCAAGTATGATAGATTGATTATGCCATTTCCCTCTTGAATAATAGGTCTTGAGTTCAACTCCTCGTCGGCTAGATCTTTAGGTCTTTTAATTTTAATTAGTTTCCTACGACGTTAAATTAGTTTCTCTCTCTTTCTCTCTCAATGTGTGTGCGTTTTTTTGGATCGTATGCATGTTTTCTCTCTCTTTTCCTCTCTCAATGTGTGCGTTTTTTGTTTATGCATGTTCTCTCTCTCTTTTCCTCTCTCAATGCGTGCGTTTTTTTGTTTATGCATGCTCTCTCTCTCTTTTCCTCTCTCAATGTGTGTGTGCATTCTTTGTTTATGTATGTGTGTGTGCGTTTTTGTTTTTGTTTGTACTCTCTCTCTCTCTCACTCACTCAAAAACACTATGTGTGTGTGTATGTGTGTGTGTGTGAGAGAGAGAGAGAGGGAGAGAGAAAGAGGGGAAGGGAACATGAGAATGAGGAGAGGGAAGGAGCATACCTGGCTCTCCTTCCTCTCCTCGTGTGTGTGTGTGTGTGTGTGTGTGTGTGGAGAAGAAAAAGAGAGAGAGAGAGAGAGAGAGAGAGAGAGAGAGGGAGAGCGTTACCTGCTCCTTGCTTGAGGGCGCCGAAAAACTCAGATCTGAGATCTGAGTTTTTGGGCGCGCTCGGTTATTTTTTTAGCCCAGCCGGCGTCGCTATGAGCGTCGCAAATTTCTTTGTAAATTTGCGACGCTCATAGCGACGCCGGGAATTTTTTTTTTGAGCGTCGCTATGTGAGCGTCGCTAATATGAATAACCTCTTGTAGTGATTGAAAATCACATGTGAGGTACAAATGACTTTGTGGGATTCTGGGTGCTAGAGACGATAGCCCATATTTTTGTCGACACCATAGCCATAAAAATGCATGTGTGACCTGGGATCGAACTTGCGATGAAGTTCTTTGGGCACATGTGCATATGCCTCACATCCAAACACTTGTTAATGCTCATAGCTTGGCGTTTTCCAAGTCCACAATTCCTTTGGAATCTTGAAATTCAAAGGAGAGCTACGTGACCTATTGATAATGTGCATTGTTCTCAGAACAACTTCCCCCAAAAATATGGAGTAAGCTTTGCCATAGGAATCATAGGGATAACTTGCTATTGAATCGTGCAATTCATTCTTTTATCTATCCCATTCTGAGCAGGTGTGTATGGAGCAATGCTAAAACCTTTCATAAGTTAAGAATTTTTAATCAATTAACCAACTATAAGGCCATAGGCGAGGATGGCATGGAACTCAATACCATTCATTGCCATTTGATTAACTGGTTGATCGCATGTCAAAAACTCTCAGGTCGAAGTATGGCTTTAAGGACAGTAAAATCCCTACAAATGCCTCTTTGATTGCATAAATCCTTGAACTCCATGGAGACATATTCTCCACCATTGTTCGTTCAAAAAGCTTTGAGCTTTTCCCTGATTGGTTCTCAACCATGGCGAGGAAATTTTGAAACATAGAAAATACTTCTTCCTTACACTTAAAGAGATACACCCATATCTTTCTGGTAGAATCATCTATGAATGTGAGAAAATAGTTTGCCCCCCATAGAGTCTTATGTGGCATTGGACCGCACAAATCGTTGTGCACCAAGTCTAGGGACTAGCCTGGTTTCTTGTTTAATGACGAAGATGTCAACCTAGTCTTTTTTCCATATAGACAATGCTCACACAATGGAAAATCCGTGTAATATAACACATGCAAGTTGCCAAAACGCTGAAGTGTTTTCATTCCGTTCTACCTAATATGCCCTAGTCGGCTATGCCACAACTCAGTAGACGAAAACTCCGCAACATAGATAGAGTATTGGTCGACACTCAATACAAACATAGAGTACATGGATCCATTTTTACGACCTTTCATCATGACAAGGTTTTTCTTGTGGATCAACCAAGAACTATTACCAAATACTGTAGTGTAACCAAGGTCATCCAATTTCCCTATAGAAAGCAAACTCTTTGTAAGCTTGGGCACCACAAAAGTAGCACCATTATGCATCTGAAGCTTCACATCACCAATGCCAATGATGTCAAGTTCATAGGAATCACCAAGCTTGACTATGCCATGCATGAACGCATAAGAGGAAAACCAATCTATATGATGTGTGACATGAAAACTTGCACCGGAATCGAGAATCCAATTCTATGTGTAATGCCATCTTGTGCAACCAAAGCATCAGGAGTGAGATCCGAAGTGAAGATTACAACATCTGAGGGATCTACTGTCAACTATGCATGAATCTCTGCTAACATAGCATTCATCACTGGAGGAGGAGCATCCTCTACTTCAGCGGTAGGCATGGGAGACTCAACCACGTTGATCTCCTCAATCTTTACCGTACCTTTTCCTTTGTTAGACTTATCTTTTTGCATGTTTTTCTGGTCTCTTAAGAAACTGTGACAATCCTTTTTGTAATGACCCTTTTTATGGCAATAATAACACTCAACATTTTTTGCACTGCGCTCTCTACTAGAGTTCCTATTTCTACTCAGACTACAAGGATTTTGCTCTCTACTTTTACTTTTTTTCTTGTTATTGTCACGGTCTCTTTGCTTCATTGAACTACTAGCCATATATGCATCTCCATGACTAGAATCTTCAAGAGATTTACGTTAAATCTCTTTAGTGAGCAACGCATTTGTGAGGTCATTGAACACTAACTTGCCATTGGGAGTTGAATTGCTAATGACTATGCAAAACATGTCCCATGAACTGGGTTGAGAGCATAATAGGATTACAGACTTGAGTTCGTCGTCAAACTCACTAAAGGCTAGAGATGTCAACCGACTGAACAAGGAGTTGAACTCATTTGAATAAGTGTCCAGAAACTGTGCTACTTTCTTTCATGTTGAGCTTCATAGAATTTTTCATGAGAAAAACTTTGTTGAATGCATTTTCTCTCCCATGCTGAACATAAGCTATCCCATAGATCCTTGGTTGTTGTATTCCCTATGATAGTGAAGAACACTGACTCGGCTAGATGTAGACATATCGTAGTCATGACTTTCACATCCAAAAGCTCCCATTGAGCATGTGTATAGCTATCACCATCTGCACGCTCTTTTAGCGGTTCTGATAGACCTTTGTTAGTCAAAACATCCTTCATGCGCTCTTTCCACATGGTGAAGTTGTTGCCATCGAACTTGCGGATGAAATACTCCTCCTTTTTTGAAGAAGAAGCCATCGCTGACAAGTGTTGGAATTAGGGTTGTAGAGAAACGCACAAAGCTTGGAGAAGACGAAGGAAGCTCAAGGCACACAATGGAGAGTGTGTTTCTTAGTGTGCAAATGGAAAGATAGATAGCCCTAGAGTGATGGGAGTATATACAATGCACGGGGAAAAAAACCTCCTAAAGAGGGAAAAAAGGCCCCAGCGGTCCTAGTGTGTTCACACACATCACTACCACATGTATATGGTAACAACAAGAGGGTTTGAGAGGTGCCAAACTATGGCGAGAAGCTACAAAAATTTGGGTAGAATAACCTTTGTATTGGGAGAAAGATCTCAACCGAAATAGGCTCAAAAGTGCCAATAATGAAAGTCACGATGCAGGAAAAATCCAACAGAGTCTCCTTTGTATGAGGAGTCAAAACTCAACTCAAAAAACGCATAGAATGTGCCCACTTCACTAACTGGGCATTAAAAAAATGACACTGTCATTGCCAATAGAGTGCCATACACGGAATCAAGCATAAAATCCCATAAGATACATCTCTTATGGCGAGGATACGTAATGGGGAACTCTAGCCACCTATATCACTGAAGGTATCATTCGAGAATGCCCTAGCTCAAAGAATACCTCATGCTATCGACCCTCCAGAGACTATGCAGACTCAAAGACACTAGCCATAGTCTCGAAAAGGGCTCCTTTCGGAATGGAGTCTCAGAAAAGGCCGGTTAAACTGCCAAGACTAGCCAAATATGGCTCCACAAAAAACATGCATAGGCAGTATCCGCAACATGCGTACATGTACATAGAATCTGCAAGTGACAAAATCTTTTCTGGGATAAGGCTCTCAAAAAAGAGCGAACAACATAAAACTATAACCACTGTGAAGACACCACCTGTAGTATGGCCGTAGCATTAGTCTATGCCTCAGCCAAAAAATGTTCATCAGTTGGGTCTCCACAATGCGTCCACCACCTGTGATGTTGATGTTGACAACTCCGCCTCCGAGCAATGTGCTCAAGAAAAGTGTCTCTCAAGAGACCGCAAAAGAAGGTGGCCGATGTGGGCTTGAATGTCCCTTGTGAAACTGTGTGTTGATGTAGACTAGGAATGTTGGTGTCGATTTCCGCCGCCAGGCAAAAATTGGCTAGTCAAATAGCTGCCAAAGAAGTCGAGGCTGAAAAGTGTACTATAGAGAGTAGTTGATGCACTCGGTGTTGATGCCGGGTATCAATCCTCTATGGTAGAGATACCTCACACGTGCACATCACAAGCACAGTCGTCCACGGGAAACCGCTCGTCCCAGGAACGCTCATGTTGGGGTCGGATGTCAAAAATACGCCGCATAATGAGAGGTGTCGAGAAGAACGCCGAAAGTGAAACCAATGTTGCCGGACGGAAGTGGCTAGCCAAAAATCCATAGACGCTTATACTCAAAGCCGGCGGTGCCGAGCCGTCGACACCGAGTCGTAGAGGAAATTCGCCGAGGTCAAGGTCGTCGATGCTTGAAAGCCGAGCTGAGCTATATACCTGAGAGCATGCTCGCTCTTTCTCACACTCTATTTCTGTCGCTCTCTTTCACTTTATCTCTCAAGCTTTCCCACAATGAGAGAATTGTTATATCTCTCTATCTCTACTTCGATGCCAAGAAGTCGAGGCTCAAAACCAAAACCGATGTCGATCAAGAGAGCGGAGGATGTGTGTGGGTGTGTCCTCTACTGCTCACGGAGAGGTGTGGGTGAGCGGGGTTAGAGGTCAGTGTGTCGAGGACTTGGTGGGAGGAATCCCTTACACACTTGGAGTTACTTTATAAAAAAAAATTGAATTTATTTTAAAATATCAAATTGCAGTCTGCAAGATTGTCAATTGTCTGGGTGTGTGTGGGTGGGTCACCTTCGAGCTACTCTTTGCCCATCTCCAATCTCCTCACTCTGCTCGCTCCCATTCCCAATTATTTTTCTTGATTCTTTGAGTGCTGCCAGCGTTGCAAGATGCTCGATCCTGCTCAAATTTAAATATGCCTGAGATTTAGGCCCACACACACACACACACACACACAGTAACCACACAATCAGCCTAATTGCCTCGATGCCCAATGCTGCTTAGTGCACGACTTCATTTCTTTCTTTGTCCTCGCTTGCCCGCTCGACAATCAATTTCCTTGCTTGCTTTCGACTGCAAGTTCTATGCCTTCACCTGCAATTGATTTGTTGCTTCAACTTGCCTGAAGCTTCCAAATCTACAATTGATTTTTGACGTGTTCTCACAGTAGATCTTCCAAGCTCAGATCTGCTCTCGCAAATCTATTGCTTGCTTTCAAGCTTCAATGCTGACACTGTTCTAAACTTTTTGCTTCACCTACAGATCCCGACCTTTCTGTCTCCTGAGCTTCCAAAAGATCCCTTGATCCCTCCTCGACTATGAGGGCTACACGCGCCGGGGTTTTGTGATCTGTCCGAGCTCTGATACCAGTTGCAGAGATCGGGGATCCCGTGCAGAGAGTGCAAAAGAGGGAAGGAGAGAAGGGGAAAGGGGATGAAGCAGACAAGTCACAGTTTGGGTTAGTGGAGTAGAAAGTGAGAGTTGTTCAACTCTCATTTTCTCTCCCTACATTCATTAGAGAAAAGTAAAATAAGGGGTGGTTCCCATGGCCACCTCACCTACACCCCAACACTAATAACATAGCAGTGGTAGAGTGTGTATTGCACGTCGATTGCAAGAAATTTGATGGTAGGCAAACACGCCAAAAGGAATAGTGAAGGTTGGCTAGCTGCTAGTGAGATGCCTATCAACACATTTTGCAGGTGTGCACCAGTAATAGATAGAGGCCACTTAGATATGGGCATGTGTAGAGTCAAGTCCTAGGAGGGCTACTACCTGTGTCGAGGGCACGTGATATCATTTTAGACCTGACAAGGAGTTGAGGACTACTTTACTAGTTTCTTTGGTGTCCACATGGAGTCTCCCTTTAGTCTTGGGCATAAAAAATATCCAAAAGGTTAAACAAGGGGCTTTGTCCTTTTCTAAGGAGTAGATCCCACATTCAAGCACACACACGCAGATACTTTTAAATTGCAAAATAATTAGACTCCTTTAAATTATTCGATTTCCAAAGCTTAAAAGATTTAATTGAAGCTAGAGATAAGAAGATTTTGCACACACATTCAAGAAATGAAAGCAAGATTTTGAAATCGGAGAAGAATTATTCAAGCAATATTGCTCACAAAACACAAAGATTTTTCAACCAGTTGATATGACTTATGGTGGATGGATCAATCATCCATTCATAGCTTAATCATCGTTAGATTAGGCTTAGAATAACACTTAATTAATAATCAACGCACCAAGTGAATGTGGTTGCAAAATAACCTTGACTAATGTGCACAAAAGTGGTATATCATAAACTCTTTTTTGAGTTGGAAAGGTTGTTGACTTGTCACACATGCAAGCACTATATGTGTTTTGTTCTAAGACTTACATTTCATGGTTGACTAGTCTTTCCAACATGCCTTCCACAAAGGATACATCATATGGCTATTGTCTACCAGGATTTATACATGGGTGCATGAGGTGGACATGTCATTCACACTAGATCCAACAAGCCTCGCATCCTGTTAAAGTTTATGGATCTCAAGTGATGTGGTCCCATTACTTATTTTTTACTTTTGGTATTTATTTTACTTATTTACATGATGCTGGTTAGGAAAATTTATTGAGGGAGGTACTCAAGGACCCCTAAGCTGGCATATAAGAGGCAAATTTATCCCCATTGTATAGGTTGACTAGTCTTTCCAACATGCCTTCCACAAAGGATACATCACATGGCTATTGTCTACTAGGCTTTATACATGGGTGCATGAGGTGGACATGTCATTCACACTAGATCCAACAAGCCTCGCATCCTATTAAAGTTTATGCATCTCAAGTAAATGTCCCATGTGGTCCCATTATTTTTTTTTTGCTTTAGGTATTTATTTTCATGATGTTGGGTAGGAAAATTTATTGAGGGAGGTACTCAAGGACCCCTAAGCTGGCATATAAGAGGCAAATTTACCCCCATTGTATAATCATCTAATTCATTGTGGTGGTTGGTTGAGTCAATTGACTCTCTCTCTCTCTCTCTCTCTCTCTCTCTCTCTCTCTCTCTCTCTCTCTCTCTCTCTCTCGCATTCTCTCCCTAACTCTTCGCTTATGCATTGTCGACTTTAACACATCCAAAACGCCCACCCTTACATGCTAGGGCCCATCTCCTTGAGGGAAAACCACACTATTGTCTCCATTTGGTTTAGTTCTCATTCTTTATGATGCAAGATAGGGCGTTGAGGCACATGTGAGGAGTCTCATCAACTATGCACTTTATGCCCCCATTATGTTTGCGGAGCATCAACATCACACCCTACTTGAGTGTTAAGATTTTGATCACATTAGAGCTTGCTTTTCCTACATTTTTAGCCATGAGCTCTCCCTACACACATTCATCTCCCAACCATGATGTGGCCTCTTGTGATGCTCATTTCCAAATCTCTTGAGCTTTGAGATTCACTCATCAACTCCACACACCCCACATGATATGTTTCTTTTCATCCCATAGGTCATATTTGACCTTCAAGGACAATAATGAAATCCATCTCAAACTCTCTTTCTCTCTCTCTCTCTCTTAAAACACACACACACACACACACACACACACACACACACACACACACACACACACACAATTATGGTTCATCCTATGAAGAAATATTGACACTTTGAATGTGAAAGACAAGGTTACAATTATTGTTTCTTTCCTCCAAGGATTTGTAAGAAGGAAAGTACTCAAGCATCCAATATTCTTGCATAGAAGGAGAAGAGTAATGAAACATCATGATTGTGCTATGCATGGTAAAAGTATCCTCAAGGTGGTTTTATCCAATTTTTATAAGTCACTCAATGTGGTGGGTTAATAAAAAAACATAGTTATTGGTGGTGCGAGGAGAAAGTGGGTGATGGTTGCTTTGATAGTGCCATCCTATGGTCAGCTGGATCCAATAAGTTAGGTACCTTTCCATGTGTAAAAGGCTAGAAGTTTAGGGTCCAAGGCAAGGTTTTTTTGCAAAATGAACCAACAATTGGGACTCTTAAAAATGGGAGAAAAGTGTATGTGCCCAAATATTCTCAAATCATGATAACGAAAATTGCTTATTAGGAGGACTTCTCTTAGCCATGTCACCTTGTAAAGTACACCCTTGATTGTTTCACTTGTCATAGTTGGTAATGCCAATGTGAGAATTGAATTGTTGCAAAATGACAATTGACAAACCTAGTAGACTACTAAAACAAGCCTGTTGGTTTATGTGTCTAGGGGGCCATTACAAAAATGAGTGGACAGAATATCTTGCAGTTTCACGGGTCTTAGTGAAACTAGAAAATCCTCATTCAACAGTGTCTTGAAATTAACTCTATAGAATTTATTGCCTTACACAAACTTAAAGTGCCAGCCAATTGAGGCTCTCTCAACAAGATTGAAAAAAAAAATTCTCTTCTTATGGATTTCCACTCCTCGCTCATGTGGTTTTAAGTGGAGAAGCCCTAGGACTTAAAGCTCCCATAGATCCTTTCTTTGTAGAGTTCAATCTTGAGACAAGTTTGTATAATTACAATTCCTTGCTTGCTCACTTCTTGCTATGTGGGTAGTAGCATCTCACAACTCTCCGAAAAGCATTAAGCAACATCTTTGATAAACCCATAGTGCTAATGGAGTAATGGGAGAATTGAATGTGGTCGATTCAATTATTTTATGCTTTTAAAGGCTTCAACCATTAAAGTGTCTACACTGAAACCATGGAACTATTTTTTCTCCCAATTCAGCCTTCTTGATATATGGTTATTGTAAGACTTCTCTTGAAAACACAATTGGGATAGTCTCTAAATATCACAATCAAGGTGATTTCTACAAGAAAGCTAGATAAAATAGATGTTATATCTCCAATATGGCATTGAACAACATTTGAAAATGTTTTGCTAAAGTTGTTAAGCATGTTTGGGCTTGTCTCATCCATTCTCCCTTTCATGTTTAGCTAAATGTGCCCTTAAAGAGGCCCCTAATGGAATAACTTGACTTTAGTGACATTAATTATAGCTTGTAATTATGATATTAAAATAAAAATCTTGGAACTAGTCAAAATCTTACTAGTAAGCTGATACAAACAACATATCCTGATTGATGTTCAACAAAAAAGTTTTTGGGCTCTCATCAAGTTTGATTCAATTTGGTACTCTACAAGTGACCACCCCTCACTTTCCCATACTTTGCACAAAGAGGGTTACCAAAATTGGCATTAGATTTGAGACAAAGAGCATATGCAATTTCCCTTCGGGACGGGTGTGTGTGTGTGTGTGTGTGTGTGTGGGGGGGGGGGGGGGGTTGGGTAGGAACTACGTCTCTCTTGTTGTGAAGTTGTTCTTATCACCCAAAAAATGACAAATTATTTGCTCTATTCATATGGGCTATGATCCTCCAATGGCTAGCATGCCACATTTATGTAGGAACCAAGTTGGAACCGCTGCTCCAAGTGGTGTTTCTAGAACAAGAAAGTAGACAAGTTCTACTATGATGCTTACATCAATCGTATTGAAAAAAGTTGTGGAGTTATATGAAGAGGTTGAGAACTTGGTAATAATGATGGACAAATAATTTGAGCATGTGCAAAAAGTAGTAGACCAAGAGGGCAACTGGGGTGAAAGCAAACCAAAGGAGAGGGAAATGAATTGAAGACGCATGTTTTGTAACTACTTTTGATAAGTGTACTTCTCAATGACAACCACTACATACTACTAGCTAAGAGCTTTAAGCTATCCCTTGTATATAAATAATTGTACTTGTTTCTTCATTTTTAATCCAATCTCCCTCCTTTTGTTCATAAAAGCTCTTTACTCGAGATCTTTTCGCCTCACGACATGAGACGATGAATAAGGTCAACGTTTCATAGAGTGAGTTGCTTCTGTGTCCACATGGAAAAATTGGCCCCCTTTGTATTGATGCTTTTAATATAAAGATTAGATTTGTTTAAAAACTTGAATACAATTAGTACAATAAAGTCGAAGAATAATGAGTTTCATAGGTTTTTTAAAAATTATAAGGAGGGTAGGGGTGGATCAACTATTGGTTTCCTCCCCTAGACATTGCATGATGATCACTACTATTAAAAAGGATCATAACCAACAATGGATCGACGAATATTTTTATCCTTGGGTCCTCCTGTGAACTTTATCTTTGTGTGTATCTATGCTTCTAATGATTCCTCTGCCTCGATTTCTCCTTGGGGATCCTTAAAAGCTATGAGTAACCCCCTTCTAGTTGTTGGAGACTTCAACATTGGTCCTCATAGTTCCAAAAAAGTAGAACCAACTAGTCCAAATTATTGTGGGAAAAGAGAGAGGTATGGTGTGACCTACTTAACAACCTTAACCCGATTGATATTTTTGAAGAAACAAGTATAACTCGGACTAATGAACAAATAGGTAAGTGCTTCAGAGCTACAAGATTGGATAGATTTTACATGCCTACTGTTTTTTATTGGACCAAGTTGATGTTATTTGCAATGTTGATTGTTCAATGGTGGTCAGTGCTAACAATTACCCTATTCTGATTGACATTAAACATACTGACTCTTATTGCAAGGCTGGTTGGCTACATATAGACCAATCCTTAATACTACAAAATATCAAGGAAAAGGTAAAAGAGTCCTTTGATCATCATCTCTTCAAGGTCTTTCCCCTACTAAAGCTTGGCAAATAGCAATTAACGACACATAGAAATTTTTTTTTGAATTTAAAAGACAAGCAAGAGATATCAAGGCAAAGAGAAGGATGATGATAATGAAATCCATTGAAAAGATAAAGAGACCCTCATAAGCGAGATTCTCCTTCTCAAGAACTTATGGACTTAAAGAAGGAGTATATGGCTACTCAATGTAGCCTTGCTTGGACCAAAGAATTCTAGGCTAGTACGATTGATAAGTCTAAGAAGCACAAGCGTAAGCTCATAAAGAAGAAAAAAACTAAGCATTACTTGCCTTTGCTAAGAATCACAGATGGTAAATATATTCCAAGTCACCAAGTTAATGATTGAAATGATCAATCACTACTATTACTCTGGTATGTTCTCTAATTTCCTAGCAAGATCAAAGGAAAGCGCTATGGCAAGGGCCAAGATAGCCAGCATTAGTAAGAATATCAAACACCTCAAAAGAGGGAAATCTCGAGGTCTTTTCGGCTTGCCCTATGAGTTCTACTTTGAGTTTCAAATTGTTTGTTCCCTTGCACGCTCTTGGTATGGCAAGAAGCATTGAGAACAAAAGCTATTGATACTCGTGTTATTAAGTTGGTTCAGATGAAAGATGAGAAAGAGACTCTAGCTAACCGGAGGCCTATCTTATTTTTGACGTATCTACAAGATTTTGGCCCTTTCTCTAGCTAGGAGACATAGCCCTTTGATGGACCCTGTCATCCTTAAGGAGCAAAAATGCTTCCAAAAAGGAAGATCTATATTAGATGCTATTCATATTTTTGGGAGAGGGGATGGAACATGCAAAGCATATTTGTCCTTTCGAGATTGAGATTGGTAAGGTTTATGGAAGAATTGAATGGGACTTCATTTTTTAATAGTTATCTAATCTTTTTGTGGTTAAAAAAGTAATAATAATAGTGCATAGTCGATTTGGAAATATAGCTACTAGGGTGTTTGTTTATAATGGCACTTTGACAGAACTTTTGTTGCTTAGGAGATCCATTAGACATGGATGCCATTGTCCCCTCTGTTATATGCCATATTTGGCTAATGCTTTGGGCTGGTTGATAATGGACAATATGATGAAAGGGGATCTAAAGGGAATTTCCATCCTAGGAGTAGCCTCCAACAGTTTGTAGATGATATGAATACAATTTTTAGAAATGAGGAAGGTTCTGTTCAATGCTTTTGAGACTACTTAAATACTTTCAATTTAGCTACTGGATCAGTCATTAACCACAACAAGACTGGATTCAGAACTAGCAATGGAAAGGTTCCAGATGGGCAAGTTTCCACCGCCAAATTCATACGAGCAGAGCTTGCAGTGTATAGCCTTGTGATGATGTATATGGGCACGAGGGTTCTGATGTGCAGGTGAAGACAAAGGGCAGTGCTTAATTGTGGAAGCAGTAATGGTCGAGCGCCGCATGTGTCGACGCCATCAGATTCACGAGCTGTTCAGCAATCCTGAAGGATCCCCGGAGCTTTGGAATGTGATTCAGTCTCCCAAGAAAGGGTTTGATTCGAGAGATTGGTGCAATTTGGCTTTCGATGCCGCTCATTGCGGTCAATTGGGCCTGTTGAAATGGCTGATCTACTCCAAGAAAATACCGATTCTGATACAGAATAAAAAAGGTTGCAACTTGCTTCATGCAGCCGCTTCTTTTGGTCAAGACTTGGTTGCTGAATGGCTCCTTGATCGAGAGAACTACAGTACCTCTGTGGTTCTCTTTTGCGGTTGATCCAACCGCAAGAGGACACCACTAGAGATTGCTGTTCGCAGCTATCGTTATGAAACGGTCAGCTGTCTGCTCGATATCGACATTATCTTTCGCACGTCTTCACCTTCACAAATATTCAATGTCATTCAATATTGTTGTCAATTAGCTGAGCCAGCAATGAAAGATTATCTGGTTTAT
The DNA here is from genome assembly GCF_014529385.1 of Adiantum capillus-veneris. Taxonomy (NCBI): domain Eukaryota; kingdom Viridiplantae; phylum Streptophyta; class Polypodiopsida; order Polypodiales; family Pteridaceae; genus Adiantum; species Adiantum capillus-veneris. Next base: position 9,854,642 of record NC_140954.1, read on the forward strand.
CACCTTCGGACCATGGAGATCAAGGTGTTTTTCTGGGATCTGGCTATGCGCTCTGAGGAGAATATCAATGAGATCCTCCCTAAGCTTGCTGAGTTCTCTTGGTGGGAAAATCGCGGGGATTTAGAATGGAATGAACATGAAACTTTTGCTTTTTATACCACTTTGCAAGCTGCAGCAAGTACATGGAATAAGGAATTGATTACATGGCTACTGGATGAATGGAAAGTGTCATTGAAGCCACCATCAATCTATCAATGGGAGGGATTGTCAATCCCTGATGTTGTGGCCATGGGAAAACACGTTGATGAAACAATTCTCACCGACCTAGGCGATGCTAAAAATGTTAACAACTACTATCATCACTATACGAAGAAATATTTTGATATGAAAATCAGTACCAGATGGAAAGATGGACAGTGCAATTCTTTAATTAAGACATTGCGGCCCCTGATCTATCGTAAGGGGGCGGCTGATCAGCGCAAGAACAAGTGGTTCGAAGCGCTCGTGAAAAACATTTTGGGCGTCGTCTTGATGTTCTTGAGGTTTTTGCAAAAAAATATGACGATCTTGGAGCTGAATCCTTCGCTCTACCTCGACTCGATCTTGTCGTTGCCTGTGGTCAGCTGCACATTTTAAAATGGCTTATTGGCAAAGGATTCGTCAATTTGAAGCTTCCTCTTTCTTTAGCGGAGGAGATGGATGTCGACGACGACGACGACAATAATGATGCTGACTGTGCAATCTGCTACAGGATCAAGAAATTCCCTGTGGATCTTCAATGTGGTCATTCCTATTTCCTTCCTTTCATTCATAAGGTGCATACTTATTCTCATGCCAATATGCAAAGTTTTCAGTGTCCATATTGTCGTCGGCAGGTAAGTGTTCCTCCATCAATGACCATCTCCTCCTCGCTCCAATATTATCTCAAGTCCAAGTCGCCATGGCTCCAATACAAATCATCAAATACTTTAGGTGAGATCCTGATGGCTCTGGCTGCAGGGACTGGATCTGTTTTCATCCTTGAATATCTAATCACTCAACACAACATAGACCCTTTAACTACCCTTTACGCTAATGGCCGCAATCTCATGCATGTAGCTGCATCACGGCCCAACCTGGTTTCGTGCAAATGGCTCTGCTGCAATGGATACCTTGAATTGGCAACCCATCTTTCTGATGAGAATTTGTCTCCTGCCCATGAAGCCATCAAGAATTCCAATTATGCAGCTTCTTTTGTCTTTGATCTCTTCTCTGATCATGAAGTCCTTCCTGATAATTGGATTGATCTTGCCTCTGTGTCTCTGAATGCCAGCATTGTGCATACTGCTGAGTGGACTCTCTCTCATAAATCACAGATGAGATCTCCAAGCTTCTTGTTGTTAATGCCCCTTTTGATCAGCTTATTGGTGTAATTGAAAAATCCACATTAGGAAAATGTGACATCTTAGATGATAACGTCATCACTCAATTCGAGCTCATCATCCAGTATGGTCGAGTTGACATCTTGTTCTGGTTATACAGCAGCGACCTTGAACGACAATCAGTGTACTTTAATGAAGAGCGCCGAGAGCTCATTCACAAGAAGCTGATTGGGGGGTTGAATTCTAATCGAGGTGATATGGAGGTTTTCATGAATTATGTGGAAGTAGCTGAGAAGCTCCGGTGGGAAATTGCCAATTGTGATTCAGGTTTTAAGCAGATGATTTTAGATGGGGCGCCTGTTGTCAAGATTGAAAACATGATCAAACATCAGAAAGAGTTGATCAAGAAGGCAAAGAACTTGCTTCTAGATACGGACTATTTGGAGATCTCTTTTGATGGAATAGTTCAACATGGTTTGAATCCTTTGGAGACAGCTGTTCATCGTGGCTATTTGCATCTAATTGGTTGGATTCTTAAAATGCCTGATAAGGATGCTACTGAGGCAGTGACCCAGATTCTCACAATCTATTCAAGATGGAAGCACAATTGTGTTTGAGTTCATTCTCTCCTGGCTTGAGGAAAACAATCAGCCGCTTCCCACATTGGTTCATATCGCGGATAGTAATTATGACTCTCTTCTTCATGCTGTTTTGTCTAGATTCGTCACTACCTCCATTTTTATGATGTGTAAATCTGAAGATAATATGGGAGATAATAACTGCGAAGCCTACGCCTACGTTGAGATGGCTCAAATCTTAGTTGATCATCCCGACGTTAATGTGAACGCTTTGAATGAAGAGCGTCAAACTGCCTTCTTCCATTTATCAGGGATTATTTGCTTTCAAGAAAGCACTTCAGAGGCTAGGGATATGGTTGCCGATTGTGCTCTCAAGCTAATTCAAATGTTGATCAATGCGGGGACTGATCTTCATCAAATTGACGCGAAAAACAGGACCTTTTCTGAAACAGTGCTTGAGAAGGGGTCACCTCTGTTGATGAAGGCTATTCGATGGCTTGTCTTAGAGCAAGGGATCAACATCCAGTTCGTGCAGTTTTCATGTTCTGATCTTGATCCCAATGTCTGCAAGCAAGTTGATGCGGAATTCAATGCAATCAGAGAAGAGCAGCGTCTTCTCCAATTACAACAACGATGGTTTTAATCTTGTTGATTCAAAGAACCTGCATGAGAATGGAGGCAAAAGGTTGTCAAAAGCAGAGTCACAGGGTTCTGCAGCAAATGCCCCCATTGTGTGTCTCTCAGAATTGTCACAGCTGCCCTTCGAGTTAATCCTCCTATGGAAGTTTCTTGGCAGCCACCTTAACTTGCCGGCTCAGAAAGAGGCATCGCCTGCACAGGTTCGAGTTTTTTTGTGAAATCGATTTCATAATATTATATTTTAAGGATTTGGGCATAATGTTTGCATTTTTTGCCATCATTTTAAATCAGATACCATGTATCAAATTTAATTTTTGTTCCTGTTTATGAGAGGGAGAGTGAGGGCTATGTTGACATCAGTTGTGGCAGGGGACAGCCTACTGATCTACACGAGGGATTGTGGGGTCTTTTGGATGTTACTCACAGGCCGACGGGTGCTAGATATGGACAGGTCTGATCATGCTATGATGGGTGAGAGTGTGTGTCACTATTTGATTATTTTCCCCCATGCACACATGGTTTGCAAGGGCACACATGGTTTGCAAGGGATCTGTGGTTTACTCCGTGGAGTTGGCTTAGGCTATGGTCACGCGAGGCTTAGTTATCAGTTATAGATAACTAAGCCAACTATGCCCATACAGAGCATTAAATGAATAACTAAGCCTCTTGCATGGCACGTGAGGCTTAGTTATTCATTCATCCTCCCAACTAAGCCTTGAACTCACAACTATTCCAAAATCGGCATAGTTACAAAAGGTGGGCATAGTTATTCATTTACTGCTCCTTTTTGCATGTGACCAAGGATGAGGCTTATGTATTTGTTCAAATAACTGATAACTAAGCCTCGCATGACCATAGCCTTACCACCCAATTTTGTGAGTTGGGGGGCAGTGGGCTGGTTGCTTCAATTTCTAGATGGTCAGGGTGTGGATCGGCTTGAATACAGGTGTGGCATCTGCTTTTTGCCTTACATCCTTGAGAGAATGTTTTTGCAACTACTGTGTGAAAGCCTTTCACCTGAATCACATGCACAAAGAATTAGAACTTCTCGCTGCTCGCTGTGCTTCGTCCGTCCCCCGTCCCCATCGCGCTGCCCTGCCACCCCCCCTCACTTTTCGCGCTACCCTCCTTCCCCCCTCCCCTGCGCTGCTTGCCTGCTGCCCGCTGCCCTACCCGCCTCCCTGCCCGCTGCCCGCTGCCCGCTACCCCCCGCCCGCCTCCTCGCCCATTCCCGCTGCCTTTACCCTCTCTCTCTGCTTCGCAGCCCCCCCTCCCTAGTCCTGCTTGGCTGACATCGTCAGCACCCTCGACGTGCTCGGTCCAACAGAGGGCCACTGTTTGTCGCCCGCCTCTTCGCCCCTTCTCCACAACAGCAGCAGACATTGCTGCCCAAGTGTGAACCGACCAGACCAAAGACCAACTGACCAAAGCCCAACTGACCAAAGCCCAACTGTAAACTATTGTCATATGAAAGCGAAAGTGACACTGTAGCAGGCTACAGGTTTCCCGCCACAAGTCCGCTGCCCATCCAGGAAAGCAGAACTGATGACTTGAAATATCGGCGATCTACTATTGGTGGTCGGATGATGGAGGAGGATGTGGAGGAGGCTGATAGTAAGTTGGGTAAGGAGATGGAGGCCAAGTGTATGGTGAGGGGTAATGGCCATGAGGAGGGTACATCGGGTATGGAGCAGCAGGCTGCGTCATGTGAGACAGTTGCGGTTGAGTAGGTGGAGCTGGTGGAAACCCAGGAAACGACTGTGCAGGCTGCGAGGGTGGAACACGTTGTTGGAATCCCGGGAAGCCGTAGAAGTGCTGAGGATAGGATGGAGACTGGGAGGGGGAGGCCATAGAGGGACCCTGAAATTGTGATGAGACCGATCCTATTGGTTTAGACTTCATTTTGGTAGGATTTGCTTTCTCTGCTGTTTGAGAATCCCCTGAGTGTGCTTTGGAAACGTCCGTCTGTGTCGGTACCTGTGGTGCCATAGCAGGAACTTGCTGAGAAACCGGGGTTGTAGTTGTAGATGTAGCTGGAACTGCCTGTGAAATGGCTTCAGCTTGGTATTTTGCACAAGAAGGACATAGTGTATGTACCACCAAAGAGAGGTCCTGAACTACTGCGGTCATATCATTTGCCTCTTTTAACTGTTTTTGCTAAGTGTGGACAATATGTTTGAGGTCCACTACCTGTTGAGTTAAGATTCTTATACGATCTTGAGCTGTAGCAATGAAATTGTCCCTATCCATCGCTCGTTGAAGATGTGTTTGCACTTCCCTTGTCATACCGTCATAGCAAGAGCAATGCATACCGTTGGTACCTTGCAATGAGAGGGCTGCATTGATAATCGTCGAAATGGCTCTTCTGTCTGCCTCTAAAAGTCTGTCAGCCTGAGGCGCAAAAGTCTCATACATGTCATGCTTGTCAGATGTAGGCGCCCCAGAGCTAGATGCCCCTGCAGTATCCTTCAGTTCCCCAGCAGTAAGAGTAGTACGTAGTGCTGGTGACACAACTGGAGGTTGTGTTTTAGTGACTGTAACACTACTCACAAGAGGTGGTGTGAAAGTGGAGGTGGCCACAAAAGTAGACATACGCACTGTTGGTGTTGTAGTATGGACGTCCGAGATTTTGACATGCGATTCTGAGAAAGGTAGTGTTGCCAGCTGCTCAGATGAATCTTTTTATACCTTTGCCCTCTTGCACAAGATACCTTTCCCTTTGGCCATTTTGGAACGTTCTTGCTCTTTTGGATCATCTTGAAGGGTGAGAACTGCTTTTGCATCCGTCTTTTGCTGCATAATCTGTACTACCCAATACATAATAGGCGCTGCATAACAATTGAACCTTTCCGCTTTGCCTTTACGTTGAGTCCGAAAATGCTTTGCCCTGTCCTGTAGCGCTTTAAACAGAAAATTGTGAAATGGGTATGGTAGGCAGTGGTAGAGGAAAAAAAGAGCATCGCATATTGCTGGAGAACCTGGAGAAGATGGAACCCCAGTTCTTTCAAGTGCTCGCAGTAAAAAATAATACTGTAACACTGAATACAGTTGCTGACTCTTGTGATAGTCTGGATGTGTACTATGCAAAAGTTCCTGACAAGCATTTGTCGTTTCTTTTGGTGAAAGATTTGAAACGGTTTTCGTTGCGGGTAGAGGTGTCAGCACAGTCAATATTCCCATAGCCTGTCCAATATTCTCCGCTGTAAGTGCAGTATCATTCAGCTTTGGAAAAGTTAGCAAGAGGGAACATAGCTTGGCAGTAGAGATATTGGCAGACAAATCGGTCTGAGCCAAATTTTGAAGACCCAAGTGTATCAGTTGTTGTTGAGAGAACACCTCCTTGAGTGCTGGATTCGGAGCCTGTAGATGATATATCATTATTAAAGGTACCTTGGAGAGGGCACCAGACGGGCGAGGCACTTGGAGAGTGGTGACTCTGTCAGCAGTGGTTGACTGTGGTGAATCTTCCTCTGAAGATTCCTTTGAAATCTGCTCTGAACTAGGAGTATAGTCTGATTTACTGTCAGAACTATCCCCAGATGCAGAGGACTCTTCCTCTGATTGCAGATGCTTTTCCCTATTTCAAGTACGAACCATCTTACTAAACTGTGTGTGGACTTCCAGTGAGAAATTTGAGTAAGTAGTGTTGAGGAGCTGGAGGAACGGAGGCACTTGCCGTTGGGCTGGGAACTATGAAGACTCTTGGCGCTTTTGATATGAAGAAGTGAAGTGAAGATTGAATGACTTTTAAATTTAAGCTAAAGTAGCTTTTCAGTATTTTTAAAAACTGCTTTTTTATGTTTTTTGCTTTTGCGCAAGGCAGGGGTAGGGCTAGGGCGAGGAAAAAGGCGGCTCAGGGGGAAGAACAGGCATGGGCTAGGGTGATGGAAAAGGGAAGGGCGAGGGCGAGGGCGAGGAGCGAAGGACAGGGCAGGGGCTAGGGCGAGGGAAAATGGAAGGGCGAGGGGTTAGGGTGGGAGAGGACGAGGGAGGGCGAGGAGATGGGCTAGGGCGAGGGCGAGGGGGTGGGAGGGTTTAGGCTAGGGCGAGAGGGTGAGGGGGAAAGGGCGAGGGGCGAGGGCGAGAGGATGAGGGGGAAAGGCGAGGGGCGAGGGGGTGGGCTAGGGCGAGGGCGAGGGCGAGGGGGTGAGGGCGAGGGGATGGGCTAGGGCTAGGGCGAGGGGGTGAGGACGAGGGGAGGTGGGTTAGGGCGAGGGCGAGAGGATGAGGGGGGGCGAGGGCGAGGGGATGGGCTAGGGTGAGGGTGAGGGGGTGAGGGCGAGGGGATGGGCGAGGGCGAGGGGGTGGGAGGGTTTAGGCGAGGACGAGGGGGTTAGGGGATGGGAGAGTTAGGACTAGGACGAGCGGAAAAGGGCTAGGGTTAGGGGCGAGGGGGCTTGCAATTCTGTATAAATTTAGGGCTTACCCACTTAGCTTAGCTGTAGAAGTCATGGAGTTTCTCTTCAGTAGCAAACTAAGCACCACCAAAGGCGCCTTCAATTGGCAACTGCCACCACACACCGTATTTATGGAGGAGATGTGAAAGTTAGGCGAGGGAAAGGGAAGGATTATGGCGAGGCTAGGGTCTAGGGAGGCTAGGAGAGTTGGTTGAGAGGTTAGACAAGCTGAGGTAGAAAAAACAATTAGCTTTAACGCATTGGAAACTATCCCAGAGACCTTAAAGATTTAGCTAGACCAAAAGAATAGCAAGCATTGATTAAACCGAGTTACCAAAAAGAATCAGCAATTCCAGATAAAACGCGAAGTATCATCCTACATAAATACCCCATTCCAGGCATTTATGGCTTTATGCATCTCCAAGAACCGAGTTTGACTTGAGAGCAAAATCTGAGAAAAGGAACTTATTCAGATTGGGGAGATTAGGTTATGTCCAAGATAGACAAAGATTGAAGACAGAGAGAGTGAAGGATAGAGTTGATCAAGTCCAGAATCAAACCTATGAGCTTAACAGAGTGTGCAGAAGGAGAGCTGCCTAAAGAGAGGGTCTAAGAGAGATAAGATAAAACAGGACAGTAAGATGTGGAGGATAGTGATTCCGAAGCTATTTAAAGGTTCAGGAGTCTGCAAAGCTCAACACTTGCTTTGATTGTCGCGCGGTTAGACCCTTGAGCGTCTTCTCAAGCATGATAGCATTTGATCCGAGATCCATTGACTAAAGGCAGAGAAACTCCTTCACGAGTGGCTAATTGTACAGCGCCGTGGGGTAGAATCTCCATCACCTTATATGGTCCTTGCCATACTGGGACCAACTTCTTTGCTTTTTTCAGAAACTTGGCCTGATAAAGTAGCACTAGTGCTCCTTGCGTTATTTGCGGCTTCTTGAGATGGCGATCATGCCAGGTTTTACGACGAAGCTGCTCTGCTTCTAGAGCCAGTGAAGCCAAACCTCGGCTTTTCTCCAAAAGGAAAAGACGAGAGACTGATGCCGACCCCAAATTTCCATTGGCACGAAGACTCCCCACTCTCGGGGATCCTGAGTTGAATTCAAAAGGTGCTATCGCTTCCAACCCGAAAGCCAATTGAAATGGGGTGTGATTGGTTGTGGCTTTGAAAGAAGTTCGATATGCCCAAAGTGTACCGTGGATAGCTTGAGCCCAAGTCAAGGAATGAAGATGACATGCTTTCCGCAGGAGTGCTATCAGAACCTTATTAGTGCTCTTTGCCTGCCCGTTTGCTCTAGGGTAATAGACATATGAGGAAGAGACATACCAGCCAGAGAAAAAACTCTTGTGAAGGGTAATAGACAAGTGAGGAAACCAATGAGGAAGAGACATACCAGCCAGAGAACAAACTCTTGTGAAGGGCAGCTCCATGGCACAGTCACTCGATTTGCACATACATCCTCCTCCTCGAATGGTTAGCATTTATTTTCATACCTATGTAGAACGCATTGCCATTGTGTGTTTCGCACCCCGTCATCTTCAAGAATGGTCCCCGTCATCTTGAGAGAGAGAGAGAGAGAGAGAGAGAGAGAGAGAGAGAGATGAAAGAGAAAATGCAAATAATAAGTACAGAGAGGATTAAACATGAGATACATAGATACATAAGAGAGAAATGAAATGAAATCAAATTATCAAATGTTGTATGAACGCCTTCAAAAGGCCATCATAACCTATGATGAAACCAAAAGGAAGGATACCACACAAAACGAGAATGACTTAATTAAAAAAACAAAACAAAACCAAAGAGAGAGAGGATAAACAAGTGATAAAATCACGAGGCCTTCCAAATAGGATTGATCACATGATAAAACTTATAATGCCTCAAATTAGACTGGCATTATAGTGGTTGATGGCCATAGGTCCTTGGAATTTCAATCATACAAGGTAATATGCTCGTTGCTATGAAAATTTGAATTGATTTGGGGCCTATTGGCTGTGAGCACCAAGGCAAGAAGGCTTGACTTTTGATAGCATCCACATCCATCGTATCTTGAACCTTGACCAAACTAGAGAGCTAGGGTCTAGACCTTCCCTCTACTTATGGCAACACTATTGTCGGTAGACTGAGTTGTTGCCTCTCAGACAACTTTATCCTCTTCTCTCCTCGCCACCTTATCTTTTTGCTTTGCAAATCTTCCTAGCCATCATGATGGTTCACTCTACCAATGAATATGAAACCTAAAGAGATTGATATTCTCCATATCCAACAACCTTGTCCATGCACCTTGAGAATCTAGTTGTGCGCAACAACTCCTCCTATTCCCTTTCTCTCCGTTTCGTTGATCGATAGAAGGATGCTCTCTCACACAAAACACACACATATACACTCTTTGAAACACACGTTCTCCTTGTGTCCATTTGGGCATCTAGACCCTCATTCACCTCATGATCACATGCACCCACCACACATGCAATGTTGAGAAGAACAATCGAATGTTGTACACATAACGTGGTCCCAAAGACATAGGCCTATTTGTATCACAATCGTGGGTGTTATCTTTGGCACACATCTCGGGTGTTGCAGCGTTCAATGTGGAAGTCTTGTGTCATAATAATCAATATCTAATTCTCCTAAATGATTTTCTCATATTAAACTGATCATTTAATGTGGGGAGGTACCAGGGGAGAAAAAGCTAGAATATTGGTTAAGCTAGCAGACCGGCCACAGTAGGGATCCAAAGGGGGGGGCATCTGCAAAAGATCCATGTGCAACAATGGGCTAAAAAGACCCTAAGGTTCAGCCCATTAAGACTTCCAAAATGCTAAGGTTCCAAAATTCAAAGGTTGTGTCCAAAGGTCAACCCTAGGAAAAATTGGATGCTTTGTGTGTGCACTAAAAGTCTTTGCACATCCCTACATGGGAGGGGGCGAGTCCTAAAGGTAGGGGATGAGAGAGAAAGCCACACACACACACACACAGGCTCCCTTTACACTTCTTGCGTTTTTTTTTTGCATTTTCGGTGTTTTCACTGCACACTTCTGTCAAGTTTCAATTTCTGTGTTTTCTGTGTTTTTTGGTTTGTGCACAGTTAGGCGCACAGTTAGTTAATTAAGTAGGTTAGTTAATTAGCAGGTTAGTAGGTAGGTGGGCCAGTAAATAGTTAGGTGAGGTCAACGCGCACCAAAACGCGTACCAAATAATATCTCAAAAAAAATCAAAAAAAATCTTGAAAAGAAAAAAAAAATCGAAAAAAAAAATTTTTTTGAAAAAAAAAAATTTCCGGGAAAAAAAAAACCGAAAAATAAAAACGCGCGTAAGTGGGAGGTTAAATTTTCGAAAATAAAAAACGTGAGTTAGAAAAACGTACGGGTTGGTTTGTATAAAAGTTAGAACGAGATCATTTTCCCAAGCCCAAGCCCAAGCCCAGGCCCTTATATATATATATACCCTACTCCCTTAAGAGAGAATGAGAGCATGTGGAACAAGTCCTCCACTCTCCTCCCTTCTCTTCCCACTTGCACCCTCAGACTTTCTAGTTTGGTCCTAGTTCCCTACTGGAAATTGACAGTTTTAGGGATTCCGAGGGCATAGAGTGACCAAACGGAGGGCTGTAAAGCACGACACGACCCTCTGACCGATACGCTCGTTTCGAGCTATCACACGGTCCATTCCACGACACGCTATAAAAAAATCTAGCAAAAAAACAAACAAAAAACACGCTAAAAACTAGTCACAAGGCCTCTTAGAGCAGCTTTTTGACTCCTTAGGGTATCAAAAGCACATGCACTTACGCTCTGGGCGGGTGCTAGAACACGAGCATATTGAGGGTGCCTCTGTTCATACGGACACCCATTACCCATCCACGATAGGCTCTAGACCCTCAGTGGGGACACAAGGTAGCACCACCCAAGACCCTAAAATAGCCGCTAGTGATTCCTCCTCCGACTCAGAAATCATGGAAGCATACCCTACCCAAAACACTAAGAGAGAAGGCCACGCACCTCCCGAAGCTCCATAGCCTAGTACTAGTATGTTTAGCCATTTCATGGAAACATTAGGTAGAGCTACTCGCTCGGAACCTGATGCAAATGAAGCACACGAAGGGGGTGGGGAAGTGGACTCTCCTTTCACATCGCACGTGGACCCCACACCCCCAAAGAGTGTCCATGTGGATATCCTGCCAACTTCTTACCAAGAAGGCCCTGTTGAGCTGCCTCCTTCAGAAGTTCCCTCTAGAGTACCATTGGTGACAAGTAAAACCACGGGGAGCAACATTGCTTCTACCTCACAAGAAACCGTTCACACGTCGACTCTAGAAGGATTGTTCATTAATGATCATTGGACATACGACCTCCACACTGAGGTGTTGACGGATCTACACTCTGGCCACGCCTACCATGTAGGATGGATAGAGATTGTACAATCCACCTCTAGTGCCACGAGCATCGAAGATCAATAGAAAATGATCTGTAATGTTATCCATGGCATTATTCAATCAGAAAGGCAAAACCGAGGGGTAAATATACTCTCAACTGGCCCCATGAGATTTTTGGATACGAGCAAGGCTCAACAGCCTACTTTATCACAAATGGAGACTCCTCTAATGAGCCCCATGGACCCATCTTACGTCATTTCACCTGGGGTCTCTATGCAATCTGAGCCTCCGAGCGACAACTTTAGCTTCCCTAACTTGGCTCAACCCTCTATTAAGGAAAACCCAGTGCTCACTCCAGGGATAAGCCTGACAGAGAATGTACCGATGACATCTACGGTTAGCGCGGTGCCACTACCTAGTGTCGTAGTACCTAATATGGGGCCTCGACCGTATGTGCCTCTAGCCCCTTATGCACACATGGCCCCCACACCTCCAATTGTACCACTTGCTTATGCTCCTCGAGTGCCGCTCCCTAGCCCTTATCCGAGTGGACCTATGCCCGGTTATGTTCCATATCCTGCATCATCCACACATATGCCAAGACCGGTACCCGTCCCTCTCCCACATATGATTCCAAGAGTACCTCCACCGGCCCTGCCTCCTCACATAGGTGACTTGGCAGCGTTTGCTCAAACCATAGGTCGATCTATCGTGGAAAATATGCATCATGCATCTGATAGAGAGACTAGAAGTAAGGCAGTACAAATTGCCAAACTCACGCAAAAATTCCATGGGGACGAAGATGCTAGGAAACACATTGAAGTGTTTGAACAAGTATGTGATTCCTTAGGGGAACGCAACGAACTACATAAGTGCAATGCCTTAAGCTTGACATTAAGTGGGAAGGCTGGAGATTGGTATAGGACCCTAAGGGTGGACGAGAAAACAATCTACCCTACCCTTCGAAGGTTGTTTCTAAAGGAGTACATACAAGAAGGTGTGCTTTGGGGTGTAGCATCTCAGCTACAGAAGGCCGAACGCAAGGAAGGAGAGTCAGTAAGGGACTTCATTAGTCGTCTAAAGCACTTAAACTCTCGCTACCCTGTAAATGAGCGCTTCAACAATAACCAACTGCTTGATCGATTCATTCGAGGGTTGAGGAATGAAGGAATCTATAATGGACTAGTGATTAGAGGTATCACAACCTGGGAAGATGTCACTGCCAATGCAATCCAACTAGAGGACAACTTGATGATAGCAGGCATGAGGGTGTCTACTGACACGAGATCCACTAGCTCACAAGCCATTGAGTATGAACCCATGACTGCAAAGCCCATTGCCAATGAGCCAAAGGTATTTGAGACATTCTTGACAGACCTCACCAAGGCAATCCAAGAGTCTCTTAAGGATAATCGACCCCCTCAAAATAGTCACATGTATCCAAGAAGGGAGCAACAATGGTGTTCCATTTGCTTAGGTCCACATAGCACTAGTGAGTGCCCTACGTTTAGAGTAAAATTTAATGGAACTTGCAACGCATGTGGTAGGTATGGTCACCAAGCTAAGGATTGTTTAATGATCAAACGTATGATGGCAAATAGACCACTTGTAGCCTGGACAGATGCACCTCGAGCTCCTGTATTGATGCCTGCTCCACCTGTTGAGCAACTACCGCAACACATGGTCCCTAGATCTCAAAATGTTGTACAAGCTACACCGTTACCACCTCCTATGCTAGGACCGCAGCCCCCGCATCCAAGGGTCGCCCCTATGAACCAAGTGGGTTGCGATCCATCTAATGCTTATGCAGATGGTTGTGAGGAGGAAATAGACACTAGTATTGCCTACAGACTTGATACATTGGAAGAGTGTCCTATATACTACATGGAAGATTGTTGGGGGCAAGTCAAGCCGGTTTATCAAGCTGCTGCTCTCGCATCCAGAGGTCAAAATATCAACACCCAGGCTAGGAGGCCACCTCTTCAATGCTACGAGTGTGGTGGACCACATCGGGCAGCGGAGTGCCCTATTAGGCTGCAAAAGAATGTTGCACAGATGCAAATGAATCAAGGGAGCACGTCTGCAATGCCAATACTCACATGTAATTGTTGTGGCATAGATCACTTGATTGCCCAATGCCCCTATAACCCAAATGCGCCTAAAATCACACCCCTAAATTCGGTCGAAATTGCTAGTGTGACATCGCCAATACCACCCGTCACACCCGCTTATGCGATTACACGGTCCATGCTTCAAGGGCCATGCCATATCCTCGAAGAGAGAGATACCGCGTCAGTTATCCAAGCAAAGAAAAAGAAGACACGAAGGAAGAGGTCGCAGAATACGAGAAATTCAAAGCCAAGTTCCAAAACAAACATAGGAACAGAAGATGACCCCGTGTATATGAATGACCTCGAGGATGATTCAGATTCAATCGAGACAATGGAGACTAGAACCAATGCCACAAAGGGAAAGACCGACAAAGAAAACCGTAACATGGAACCAAATGAAAACCGAATAAGAGAAAACCATAAAGAGCCTCTGAAAACACCACAAGTGTTTTCAAATCCAATCCAAGACCCCCAAGATAAACCGCAGGGGCAAAAAGGGAAGAATCGTAAAAAGAAGGTTGGGACGTACCCAAACCCAGTAGACGAGATTGAGCAAGTGAAACATCTAAGAGGTTTAGTGGAGGAGACTCAAAGGAAACTAGAACCAGAACCCATGCATGTCAAAATTCATGACACAGTGTTTCCCACGCAAGTTCATCCACCCCACATGAACCATAGACCGTTAGCCATATCTAGTATCATCCAAGAAGGGAGTGAGGATGGGACATCAGAAAGTGAGCAAACACCCTTCTTGTTGGAAAGGATGTTTAACGAAGGAATACCTGATCCCATTGAGGAATATGAGATTCCATCCTCACCAGTTCCTAGTCAAGGACCTACACCCTGCAAAATGCCATTGAATGTTGCCAAACTAGTGGACTTCATGTCTTTTGAGGTCCGAACCACGATCATAGCAAAGCTGTATGGAGATCCTGAGTTATTCCTTGCACTTCGAGCATTCCTTAACGGAGAGCTACGAACGGGATTACCGCAGTTTGCGCAACCAAATAGGCCTGACTCGATTATGATTGATGAGGAAAATCATGTGCAATCACTTGACTTAGATGGACACGAGTCCGTGATCGAGGTACCCATTAACGAATTAGGGCAGTATTTTGAAGGCGACGAGTCTAATGCGACCCTACCCATCACTACCAAGGGATTAACTGTCTTTGCGCTGTGTGGTCTTGTAATGTTGGCACTCATCACACCCTTTTGCAAAAAGTGATGCATCCTTAAATAAAGTTGGCCACCAATAGCCTGATTGCAGCACCTTTCTAGCAGTCAGGTCTCCTGAAAAATGACCTCCTGCTATGCCCATATGTGCTTCTTGCAAGATATACAAATATTCATCCTCGCGGGCACAACGCCTAAGAATATCATCCTTGCCTAATCTATACAGAGTTCCGGCAATCAGACAATAGGGTTCACATTCTTTTACTAGCCTTCGAGCGATATCCTTACGAAGTTCCTTGGGTGGAAAACCATTAACTAAAAAGTTAACAATGTTCTCACTCCATTCATGCATAGTCTCAACTATGAATAGGGAAGTATCGGGTAATTCATCATCAACTCCTGTAGGGGCTTCACCATTGGGTATGCGAGACAAATGATCAGCCATGACGTGCCTTTTACCGGGTCTCACTACAATCGTGAAATCAAACTCCAGAAGAATTAACAACCATCGTGTGATTCTTCATGTGGAGCATGGCTTGTTTACCAGATACAGCAACGCTTGATGGTCCACATAAAATACAAACTTGTTTGCCAGAAGGTAGTAGCAAAATTTCTTTACTGCATAAACCATTGCCAAACCTTCTCGCTCTGTAGTGGTGTAGTTCCTTTCAGCATCGTTCAATTGACGGCTTGCAAAGCTAATGGGATAGTCCAATTTATGTTCTCCTGGTTGAGTGAGAACACACCCAATAGCAAAGTTTGATGCATCAATAGGCACATGGAAAATGACATCCCAGTTAGGTGTCCTTAAAATCGGAGCACTTGCTAGTGTTTTCTTCAATTGTTCATAGGCCTGGTCACACTCTTCAGTCCATTTAAATTCAATGAGAAGCTTGTACAAAGGACGTGCTATCTCAGCGAAAATTAAAATAAACCGTCGATAATAACCCACGTGTCCCATGAACCTTTGAACTCCCTTGTAATTGGTTGGTGGTGGTAACTCTAGAATCACTTTAATTTTGCTCTCGTCGGTTGAGATACCATTCTTGGATACTATATGCCCTAAAATAACTCCATGCTTGACCCAAAATTGGCATTTGAACGTGTTCAATGAGATACAATATAACCTACACTTTTCAAACACCTTCCGCAAACATGATAGATGTTCCTTCCAAGAAGAGTAAACACAAAGGTCGTCTAAGAAAGCTTCACAAAACTCTCTCAAATATTCTTTAAAAGTAGTGTTTATTAATCGTTGGAATGTAGCAGGGGCATTTGTTAAGCCAAAAGCCATCACATGAAATGCAAACACGCCAAATTCTGTGATGAAGGCAGTTTTAGCTTGGTCCTCTAGTGCTATCGTGATTTGGTTGTAGCTTGAGTACCCATCTAAAAAGCTATAAGCTTCCTTGCCTACAACTCTTTCGAGTACATGTTCGGAATATGGTAGGGGGTAATGGTCTCTTCTAGTAGCTGCATTAACTTTTTTGAGGTACAAGACTCTAATCTCTATTTTAACCAAGACGGTAGAAGCTCATCGCACTGATTGGGATTTGAAGTTGACATCTGCTCTATGGGCTTATGGTACTGCTTATAAAGTGGCTATTAATTGTACGCCATTCAAAATGGTATACGGCCAAGAAGCGGTTATGCCTTGGGAGTTTGTCATTCCTAGTCTTAGGGTAGCTTCGCAAGAAGGATGGAATGGTAACCCCTTAACCGAGCGTTTGTATATCTTAGAAAAACTAGACGAAGAGAGACAGTTGGCTATGCAAAATGCTCTTGTGGAAAAGGATAGGAGAAAGAAGTGGTTTGATCGCCATGTGAAGGACAAGGACATCAGAGTTGGTGATAAAGTCCTTATGTATGGAGTACGTAAAGAGAAGAAAAAGTTTAAATATGCTGGTAAAGGACCATATAGAGTATGTGAAATTACCCCACAAGGTACCCTTCGTGTGGAAACTCTTGATGGAGTTGAAACCATTGGATTCCTCAATGGGAGTAAATTCAAAAGATATTATGATCCTTTAAGCCAAGAAGAACTACGGGCCATTCATCAAAAAAAGGCCGCCAAAGCACAAACCGAGTTAAACAAGATACAAGCTCAAGCTGAGGCTAAGGAGCGACAACAACGTATAAGACAAAAACGAGAGGCTAACCTTGGAGTCACAAATGCATTCCACGTGGAAATCGAAGAGGATGGGTTGGACTCTGACACACCTCTACGATACCCTATTGAGTTAAATAGTGCCTATGGAAAAGTGTTATATAACGCCTTATTGGACACGGGTGCTAAATATAATCTGCTATCCTATGGGGTGTGGTGTCAATTAGGGAAGCCACCTCTATGTGAGAGTATTATCCAAGTCAAGGGTGTCAACAAGAAAAAAACTACGGTTTTTGGAATCTGGCACACTTCTGTCAGTTATGACAATGGGATTGTAGCTCAAGACTTTTTGGTCATGCCTACTGGAACTATGGAGGGTAATATAAACCTAGGCCGCACGTGGATGATAGCCACCAAATGCACTATTGATTGGGGGACTGGGGGTGTTACAACGCAAAAACCAACTCTTAGCCCTACCACTCAAGCCATAGTCCTTGAGATATTGCCTAAAGAAATAAAACCCAAGACATTGCATGTCCAGGAGGTTGAACCACACGTCCCCATAGCCCAACTCTCTAGAGCTTCAACTGATGTAGTTGAAAGAAAGCTTGAGACACACAAGAACCATCCTAATATAACACAGAAAACATACAAGTGGGTCCCTAAAGCCTCTGTAGTGAGCATGGTTGATGCAAAAAAACGGAAACCTAGTAAGAACCGTCCCACTCACTCCAAGAAATGTAAAGAAATGTTGCGTTGGATTCCTAAACGACTATTGGAAGCCCAAGGATACTATGAAGGAAATGATCAAATCTGGGTGCCCAAACGTAAAGTGTACTCTTACCTGTCACCTGGCCCATGTAAACCCAATCCTGTGGCTCCAAAACAAATTGAAAATCGCGGAAAGGAAAAAATCATGGAATGTTACACACCCGATCTAGAGCTAGTTTGGGTACCAAAGAAAGAACGATTTGTTCCACCTAGCTCAGGAACAGGGAAATCAAATGAAGCTTCTTGCTCTTCATGTAGTTCCTATACGCAAATAGAAGCTTCGACACAACCTCCACCTACCACTGTACATATCCATACAAGCACGAAAGAGTTTGCACCTCCCGGGGTAAGTTCACCACCTACAACAACGTTGCAAATAAAATCATGGGAGAGTACCTTACCACCCTTGCAACTAGATGAAACGCATAGGGCGGTCGAAAACTATTGGTTAAAACCTTCACCCATAACAACTTGGAACAATTGGTTTCAAAAGGTGACGACCTCCTTCCAAAAGGTATGATCTACCCAAGGAAGGGGGGAGTGTTTGCTAACCTCAATCATTCACTCGCTCCCCTCTCAACCTTCCTCCCTGACCTCTCAATTCCAATCTTAGGGAATGTATATATATAGCCTTATACTCACAAAAAACAAAAATAGTAAAGAGCAAGAGCGACTAGCAACGAGAGAGCACCCTATCAGATCTTACATATAAGTCCAAATTCACCGTGTCAATTCAAGCAACACACAAAAACAACTCTTATGTTTTAAAGGCCTGACCAAATCTATCTGTCTTGTCAGAAATGGCTACTTCACCAGAGGCATGCACTTCTATTTTTGATGAAAGGTACCCTTTGTCTTTTCCTCAAGTGTTCTACGTATGCTACCCTATACTTTCTTGCGAATGGGATTTGATAGAGAGCCTTGCATGTGAGAGAAATTTTGAGGAGTTAGAATGGCTGATACGTCTATGGCTAACTAGTGATCCCTACCCAGTAGCGAATGTGTCTCCAATGGCACATGCTTATTCTTTTGCACAAGATGAGTATCCACGCATCGCGAGGTTCTTGATTAGCATGCTTGCACAAGAGGATGATGAAGAGGAACTAATAGAGACCGAGGAAGACTATGGCCTCACGGACAACGATTTTATTTATCTAGATGATGAGGATAGAGGCCTAGCCTTAGGGTGGCCACCCGGTTTATATAATATCCTCTTTCCTTGATTCTAAAAGGGGTGACAGATAGGTAGGTTAGGGGTCTAGATTGTGTTTTGAGTTTGTTTTTTAGGAGTTTTAATTTTTCACACTGACATGCCTCCTAGAGGTATAGTGCCTGTTTTTGGATGTGTTAGGTAGGACTTATATGGATCTCCATTCACATGGCTGAGGACATCTGCTTCAACGAAATGAGCCACTCCATACCTCCAGGTGTACTACTTTCCATGATTCATGTTGGTGGATATGTGTAATTGCTAATAATGATTTTTCATTCTTTGTTTGAGTGCAATAGTTATGATTGTTGTCTGCCATTATAGATGTATAAATTTGTCTTTGCTTAAGTTGATTGAACTCCAGTTTAATCTTATGGATGAGCCTGGAGATTAGGAGACCGTGACTTTAGGTTAACTCATTTACTTGACCACTAGGCCTAGCTAATAAAATTATCCGAGTATTTGAGACCTTAGGAATGTTTTAGGCAGAGAAAGGCTTGCTCACTCAAACCACAAAAAACACTAGTGCGAATACCAA